>NC_081351.1:65494520-65538504 GCF_029784015.1 Lycium ferocissimum
ACTTTGCGGATAAAAAGGGTAGAAGTTAGAGTATATAATGAGTGTGGAGACGAGAGTTGATATGTTGGATGAAAAGAAGGGAGCGGTTGTGATTGAGTAGAATACCCGTAACTTTTGGAAGTAAAAGAAGTGAACAGTGAGAGTGGAAAAGTAAGTAGCGAGGATGTAGTTGTCACACCCTAATTTCTATTAGGGCGTGATGGGCACCCGACCCTTACCTAGGGCCGAGCGAACCCGCAGACTTTCGTAATACTCATAATCATACTGGGCCCGCAAAACATGACATAAGCACGTAACGAATTTTTTTTTTCGAAAACAAACATGCCTTTCATTTTTTTTTTCAAATCAAATAAAGCTAGCATCGTATGAAATCTGTAAACATATGAAGTTCGTAACATAATGCATAATAATACATCGGCTTACATAGCGCTACAAAAGCGACATATCACACACACGACACCGTTCGCAAAGTCTCTACCAACATCTCGGATACCATACAAAGCACTCGGTTCGGCAAAGCACTCGGAGAAATGGAGCTCGCCAATCCGACCGGAACGTCCTCCGCTAACATCATCTACTCATCCGTGGGTACCGCGCGTATGAAACGCAGCCCCCGAAGAAAGGGGTCGACGAAATATGTACCGAGTATGTAAAGCATGGGATATCGTAAACAAACCGTACCGAAAGGAGGAGAACGAGGAAAAATACAATAACCGAACTCATAACACCTGCTTTTGAACCATAAATTATACGTATCGATTCCATATTCAGCTGCGTCATGGGACCGAGGAAATCGCAGTCGAAAATCATCTCGTACACATACATAGATATAACATGCCCGGTCCTCTAACGTAGGGACGCGGTAGGTAAAACCATCGGATAAATATACGGATATCGTGCCCCCGCCATTTAATAGGGACGCGATAAGTAAAATCATCATATCATATACTTATAACGTGGCCCGGCCCTTTAATGAGGGACGCGGTAAGTAAAATCATTATATGCATGTACATGTAACGTACCCCGGCCCTCTAATGAGGGACGCGGTAAAGGAATCATCATATGCCATCCTGGCCACCTTCTCCATATCATCATATCATATAACGTGCCCCGCCCCGCTAGCAAGGGACGCGGTAAATATAACGTGCCCCGCCCCTCTAACGAGGGACGCGGTGAACAATGAAAGTGCACGAATACATGCCCTGGCCGGACGCACAGAGATAATAACGACCGCACGAGCGAGTAGTGAGAAACCATATGCACAAATCATCATATACATACCGTGACACATCATAACATCATAACTTATCATATGAGTCGACATTAACCGATGTGGGATTGGCCTAAACCAATGTGGGATTTGCCTAAACGATTGGAATTTGCCTCACCACCGGGTTTGCCCCACCATTGGGTTTGCCCCACCACCGCTCCTATTCCAACCGATCATATTCCGAATACATATCATACTTGAGAATACGGACGGTCTGTGCACGATAACATAATCGGCCGGAACTTGGCGAAAAATGCAATAACGAGAGTGCACGAATAGAATCATGAGTAACCAATTACGATTTAAAACATTTTCAAAGACTTAATAGGTTAATCAAAACGAACCATTATTTATAAGCCAAAACGAAGAGTCAAATCAGATTTTCTTAAGAATATCACTCGGGAACATATCAAACCAACTTCGAAACCATAGTCACGTACCAAAATCATGTGCATGAAAATCCTTATTATTTCGGACTCAACCGATAAATAAGTAATCATACTCGAGGGTCGGAAAAATAGTCATATTGATCTCTTTCAAAAATAGGTCGTTAGAACCAAACATAGAAAGTCGCGGGGCCCGCCGACGAGCGTCGTCAACCCCAATCCGGGCCCGCCTATGAAAATTAAATTCTTTACTCGTCATGAAATCATTTACGAACATATCAAAGCCATCCGGTTCGTTTGTGAAAGTTACGGACGTTCGTAGTTACAAAACTCTTTTGAAAACAAAACTTTTTACGCAACGTTTGAAGACCAATCATACAAAAACATATAAACCATAGCTCGTCCACATAAGGATGCCAACATCAAAAGCAAGTATGACTCACAAACGTGCTCGGTTTTAAGAGTAGAATTACCCCCGAGGCTCGTAACGTATCATAGCTTAACCATATCTAAGACATGCCAAAAGAAGGAAATGTAAGCTTTACATACCTTGATTGCTTCCTAAGCTAATCCAAATTTAAGTCTTGACTTCTCGAGATCTACAACACATCAATAGGCATCGATCATTAGCCATAAGCATCGAAAGTTCAACTCCAAACCATTATTTTATCTACGAGAAAATTTGGGCGCATTTTCCCCGTAAATTCAACACCCCAAGAATTCAACTCGACAATATTATCAACAACAATACCAACAACCATTCCAACAACATCAATAATGGATTCAAAACACATTCTAACATTAATAACCCTTTTCCACACAATTCGACGGTATTCCATTTTCATTCAAATCAACCGCATACGATCAAACCAACATCAATGTTCATACATTCAAGTACTAATCCAAACCACTTAAACAAGATTCAAGAATGCTTCAACAATCTACAAAATAGCCAAATCAGCCCATTCACTACATAATGGAACCCGAAACTTCCAAATGCCATAAGAACAACAACGATACATTTCCTTCTTCAAAATTCACAAACTAGACCAACAAACCACACTTTAACAACATTATTATCATAATTACACGAAACTATATTTGATTCAAATCGGCTTCCAAAACAAATTTCGCAACAATTACGACACCAACTTGGACCATCAAACTCTCGTTTACATCACATAATTCACAATACAACAACCAAATTACACTAAATAAAATTAGCTCTTCACTTACTACACAACACAACACACACGGCCAAATCCAACATACACGGCCAAACATCAACTCCAATATTTTATGAGTTCCATTCATTTCTACACATCACAACAACACACAAACATGCTAACTACAATTACTTCACCACTCTTACAACACACACACATCCATACTCGGCCACACTACAACCCACGGTTACAATTTCAACATCCTACTTTCATGTATTTCATTCATTTCTACATATCACAACATACACAAGTCATCCATAAAACATGTGGAAGATTAAACCTCACCTTTTCCATTCAATTTCTTCATTCGGCTAGGATTGTTCGAGGCCACAACGAACGATTTAATTGCTCCAACAACTATTCCACGTCGTAGAGGGCCTTCCAATTAGTAGAAAACTAGAAGAAAAATAATTTTTCCATGATCAAACCTCTTGCTCTCCCACGGCTTGGACATGGCCGAATGGCCTTTCCCCTTTTTTTTCTCCATTTTTCTTGAACTTTCTAGGTGGAAAATGATAAAGATGACTAAGTTGGTCATCTTATACCTACATATATAATTAATACATGTGGCCTATGGCCCACATGTCACATGCAAGGCCACATGGCCATTTTTTCATGAATTCTTAATTTCCAAAACTTCATTTTTGGCCCCAAATTTTCATGAAATGTCTAACTTTCCATAATTCACTTTTGACCCCAAATTTTCCTTAATACTCCATACCACTAAAATCATAAACACTTATGCCTTAAAACAAGGTCGGAAAAATGGCCTTGTACATACTTGTCGCAACCACTTAGAATATTTCAATATACAAAGTACGGGATATAACATCCTTCCCCCCTTTAGAACATTCGTCCTCGAATGTTCAACTAGTCCGTAGGGTCTTATAAGGATCTCGTGGGTTTCTCTTAACACCATAACGTACGCCTCCATCTATTAATCATATTTCTTCTTTATCTCTTCTTCGATTCTGAAGTCACCACCTTTCTGTTATTATTTCGTCGCAGTACCTTAACCAAAGCCATGTCTTTAGTACGTGACCCTCTTACCTCATGAACAATGTAATAAGGTCCAATATATATATCCTGGGTTAGCTTCTCCCTCCTGTCAAATTTTATTACACTTTTCATGGGTGATATCTTCAAAATACTCGCTCGCCCGTCTGAAAGTTTAAGTGTCGACGCCTCATCGTTGTCTTACGGTCTTCGTCATTTCGAGTTGCTAATAGTCGTCCCTTACTTTAACTATCTTGATGGTGTGATTACGGAAGAATTTAACATATAAATTCACCCTCCTTCAGTAGCCAACTAGTTTTGAGATAGTAACAAATATAGAGGAAACTCTGCCGAAATTTTTTCAGAAATAAAAAGAGAATGAGATATAGGTTTGTAATACGACTTGAAAGGTCGTGCCGATAGTAATGATAAGATTTGATTAAATTGTGAGTATGGCTGACCTCGAGGAATAAGTTAATTGCTGAATTAGGGATAATAGTAATTAGAAGGTCGATATCGATATGGTAAAAAGAAATTGGAAAGGGCTTGTGATACTAAGAGACGATTTAGAAAAGGCTAGCAAACCTTGATAGAGGGTTATTTAAGGTACCAAGCGAATTGATAAACGAGGGCGAATTATGACGAACTTATAATTAAAAGAAGTAATAGTATGATTAAGACAAGAGTATAGAGGAAAAGAATTACGATGGATATAAATGTATCGACAAGATAGTTTGTGAAACGATAAGGATAAAGTTGATCGGAAAAGATAAAAGGGGTAAGAAGTGTTACATTACTGGAATGATTACGAACAAGATATGACGCGAGTGTAATGAGGATTGTCACGAAATCAAGTAGAGCCTAGTGAGAAGAAAAATATAAATGGCACGAATGTTATAAGGCAAGTGGATGCTGTTTCCATCACAGGTTAAACTCGAAAAGTCCTAACACAATGATATTCGGAAAAGAAAGAAAGTAAGTAAACGAACGGCAATGGGAACCAAAATGTCGAAATAAAAGCGCCGCCTAATTAAGAATGGAAATACGAATATAGGGCGGAGTATAATCGGGTAATGGCATAAGTACACCCCTAAAGGGGGGAAGCGAGGGAGAGAGATGTAAATGTAAGATGAAGACAATCAATACTACGATTATCTGGATGCGGATGCTTGGGCCGTAGGTAAAGTTCTTTGCGGAGACAAGCTGGTAAGATCAAAAAGCCAGCAATAGAGGGGTAGAAATCGGGACGGCATTTGGGATGGTACTAAGAAGTAATCGTGGAGGTCTTAAATAATACGACCTTAGGAGGTGGATGCTTAAAAAGAGGAGAAACTACGACAAAGGAAAGGAGTATGACTAGGTAGGCTACCAGCGGATGTTAGTACGGAAGGGATATGTGAAGTAGTATGAAGCCTGAAAAGGACGGATCGTGGCTAAGAGTGAATATGCCTCATACAATTCGTACAAGGGCAGTTATATTACTTATGAGTGTTGTATTCTAGGGTTAAGACCAAGCGAATACCGAATGAAAGCGGTTTGGATTCAGTAATAGCAACACGGTTACGAGAATTTTGGGTGCACTAAGGAAGGATGTTAGGATGGTTTAAGATAAATTACCGAGATGGAACTAGTACTGAGAGCGAACAGGACATGGTTATGGTTGAACCAAAGATGTATTCTGATGCCGGTGGTAGGAGAAGAGAGGCAAAAAAAATAAAGTGAAACATAAGAATTAGTGAAGCTACGTTAAGGCGGTTCTTAGAAGAATTTGACCACCTTCGTATATTCGGGTAAAGATTGCAACATCACGCGTGACGGGAAAGTCGAGAGCAAGATGAGTCCGGATTAAAGATAAGGTAGTGACATGAGGCAATGTGCTGAAAATGTTACATGATGAGTAAAGAGAGATTGTAAGACGATTTAGGCAAAATGGTCAAAACTAGTTGGCTACTGAAGGAGGGTGAATTTATATGTTAAATTCTTCCAGAATCACACCCAAAGATAGTTAAAGTAAGGGATGGCTATTAGCAACTCAGAAACGACGAAGACCGTAAGACAACAGTCGGCGTCGACACTTAAAATTTCAGACGGGCGAGCGAGTATTTTGAAGATATCACCCATGAAAAGTGTAATAAAATTTGACAGGAGGGAGAAGCTAACCCGGATATATATTGGACCTTATTACATTGTTCATGAGGTAAGAGGGTCACTTACTAAAGACATGGCTTTGGTTAAGGCTATGCGGCAAAATAATAACGAAAGGTGGTGACTTAAGAAATCAAGAAGAGATAAAGAAGAAATATGATTAATAGATGGAGAGCCGTACGTTATGGTGTTAAGAGAAACCCCCTGAGATCCTTATAAGACCCTACGGGACTAGTTGAACATTCGAGGACGAATATTCTAAAGGGGGAAAGGATGTTATATCCCGTACTTTGTATGTTGGAATATTCTAAGTGGTTGCGACAAGTATGTACAAGGCCATTTTTCCGACCTTGTTTTAAGGCATAAGTGTTTATGATTTTAGTGGTATGGAGTATTAAGGAAAATTTGGGGTCAAAAGTGAATTATGGAAAGTTAGACATTTCATGAAAATTTGGGGCCAAAAATGAAGTTTTGGAAATTAAGAATTCATGAAAAAAATGGCCATGTGGCCTTGCATGTGACATGTGGGCCATAGGCCACATGTATTAATTATATATGTAGGTATAAGATGACCAACTTAGTCATCTTTATCATTTTCCACCTAGAAAGTTCAAGAAAAAAGGAGAAAAAAAAAAAAGGAAAGGCCATTCGGCCATGTCCAAGCCGTGGGAGAGAAAGAGGTTTGATCATGGAAAAATTATTTTTCTTCTAGTTTTCTACTAATTGGAAGGCCCTCTACGACGTTGTTATATCCTGTATTTTTGAACGTCGGATTATTTGTAAGCTGAGGTGGGGCCCACACGTTAAGATTTTTTTTTTGGAACATGTAACAAGTTATATGAATCACATATGTAAAGTTAAACACAACTCATGAAGGACCCTTGGGCCAAATCAAAGTGGAAGCCCTCCAAACGAATATTTTTAAGAAATCGTTTTTGGGTGACCTGACTTTGAGGGGCAAAAACGGTATTATAAGTTTGGAATTTGGAAAAATACCAAGAAATAGAAGTTGTAGATAATTGAATTAGATTTCCAACCATAGGTCGTGGGTTCCCAGGTGATGTCGGTACAAGGAGATATGAACGTTTTAAGGTCGAAAGGTCAGTGGGCTTGGCCTAACTCGGGACCAACCGGGTTGGCCCAAAAAAATGAAAAGAAAAACGAGGCCCAAAATTGAGAGGGGTGGCCAGCCATGGTATAATGGCCCAAGCTCATGGGAATTTACCATGTGCTAAATAAATATAAGGGACCATTTAATTGTCATGAAACTCATAGAAGTTTCAAGACAATTGATAAGAGAGAAACAAAAGAAACAAGAGCAAAAATTTGAAGGCCATTCGGCCATAAGCTCTCAAAAATCACCCCTCAAAATCTTGCCTCTAAAATTATTTTCTTGTAGTATTCTTACTAATTCAAGGGTCCTTTACAACTTGGTGTAGTTATTTTGGAAGAAGGGGCACTTGTTTCATCAATTTAACAACTTAGTTAAGTGAAGAAGTTGGGAGAAAAAGATTTTGGACGAAATGGGATTTGAATTTGGAGAAGCGTAAGGAGCGAATAAGGTATGTAAAGCTTCACCTTTTGTTCTCTTGGCATGTCCTAGGCATAATAGGTTTTGATACAAGCCTCGGGGATGAATCTACTCTTCGGAATCTACGTCGAATTTGCCCATTTTCATTCGGTAGAATTGAATTGAATATGTTACGAATAGTTAGAAGAAGTGCCTAAATGTCTAGAACTTGCACAAATAGGACCCGACTACCTTAAAACTTTCATAAGTGATGTCATGAAGTGTAACATACGTAAATCATGTACGCCACCTCATTTGACCCGAGGTGGGCCCCCGATTCCCGAGATTTTTCCACGGTGACTTAATTGACTTGTTTTGAGCATCATGTAAGTACGACTTTTGACTAACTTTCGATTATTAAAAAGTGATCGTTTGATTATCCCATTAAGTTCTATGATATATTTTGCCATGTATAAACGACCCCAAAGGTTTTGTTTTTGACATAATTCGTCGCGACTCCGAAAGGTATGACCTTTGGCTATTGTACGATTTCCTTTAAATGATCTATCGTACTGGATTGTTCTTTCGAGTCTTGGAAAACATTGTATGTTTTATGTTGCATATGGTTTTCTCACTACTCTGCTCGTGCGAGCTGTATGACATCTTTCAACGCGTCCGGGCCGGGCATGTATTCGTGCAATTCCTTTATTGTTCATCGCGTCCCTCACTAGAGGGCGGGGCATGTTATATATATATATATATATATACATATGATGATGATGTGATGACGGAGAGGTGGCGGGATGGCATATGTTGATTCCTTTCACCGCGTCCCTCGCTGTGGGCGGGAGCACGTTACATGTATATACATGATGATTTTACTTACCGCGTCCCTCGTTAGAGGGCGGGCATGTTATGTATGCATATGTTCATGATACTTTCTTTAATTATGATACCCAGTCCATTAATGATTTTGAAAAGCATGATCTACGTTCAAGGTGAGTTTTATGAGATCCGGTTACTGTACTACTCTGCTGTCCTCTTTACTTCCGTATGATTCAGTTATTGTGTTTACTGCTTTACATACTCAGTACATATTTCGTACTGACCCCCTTTCTTCGGGGGCTGCGTTTCATGCCGCGCAGGTACAGATACACGTTTGAGTGAGCCGCCAGCTTAGGGTCCCTATTCGACTATCTTGAAGAGCTCCGCTTGTCGGAGCCCGCATTTTGGTACGGAGTCTTTTGCTACATTCGTGTATATATTTATTCATGGGTACGACGGGGCCACCGTCCCGTCATATGATTTTGTTACTGTGTAGGTACGTAGACACGTATGTGGGTTATGGCTCTATCTGTACAGTATGTGTATGTGCTATATGTTTGGGCGGTTTATCCACCGCGGCAGCCTTGTCGGCTCGCCTATATATGTGTATATGGATATGTTGGCCCTGTGTGGTCTTTGTTGGTATTTTCTGTGTGCAGGCAAATTTTGGTTAGTAGGAAAAGCAGAGGAAACTCTGCCCAAATTTTTCCTAAATACCTGAGTTACTATTTTTGGCTTTTGGTGCGTACGGGTGCCCAGTTCGGGCGCTAGTCACGGCCTACGTGGTTGGGTCGTGACAGACGTGGCTCGAGCCCGGTTAGTCCTCGGAGTGTCTACAGGCCGTGTCTAGTAGAGTCCTGTTTATCGGTGTGTTGTGCACCACATCTATAAGCAGGAGGCTACAGGACATTTAGGATGTTGCCTTTCCTTCTGATCTTAGATCGTGCGATAGAGCGTTATTATCAGGATGACCCCCCAACGGCTGTTATGTTTTCGGCGATGCCTCCGAGAAAAGCGGCCCGATTCCGGAAGGGCAAGTCTCTTTTCTTTAACGGGAGAAACTAGTCGGGGCCGGAGAGAGTGACCGGGGCCCATGCTCGGCCCGAGCGGATATTGTGCCCCGGTCGGCGGGGATTCGCCACCCCGTCACCGTCGGAAAGGGGCACGGAAGCGGCGGCGGCTACGGCACGAGGGCGGCCCCACCGCCCGCCCCGAGACCGAGTGCCCGAGCCTCCCGGCTCCTTGGCACAGGGGTGGAGGACGAGGGCTATGAGGGACGCGGGTCCGGTTGCTTACCAGGTTGGTAGCGAGGCGGGTGCGAGGGATACGGAGTAGGGGATGACGGGCGGATAGACGTGACGATTGAGAGGGCTCGTTATTTCTTGACTTGTAATCCGCCGAGAGTTCTTCGGGTCAAAGACCGAGGAGGACCCTCAGGAGTTTATTAGAGGGATGCGGCGTACGCTGCGACTTGTCAGTGCCTCCGAGACTGAGTCTGTAGAGTTGGAGTCGTACCGGTTACATGACATAGCAGCAAATTGGTATGAGTCATGGGAGCTATCCAGGGGCGAGGGTGCCCCTCCGGCAGTATGGGATGAGTTCACTGAGGCTTTTCTTGCCCATTTTCTACCACCAGAGACCGGACGCGCCGGGGGTTCACGGGTTTATACATACGGCGGGGGTGGTAGGAGCGTCCCGGGGTACGGTCGGAGTTCGGTTCCTTGGCCGGATACGCTCCTCATATTGTGGCGAGATATGGCGAAGCCAGGTACATCGGTATGTTATGGTTGGGTACCGGATGATTATTTGATTGACGGTTGTATGTCGATGGTACTCGGCTGGCGTGGACGTTGCACGGTACGAGCATATGCCCGGGGGTATGGAGGAGCGACATGGGGGCGTCGGCCCGATAGAGACTCGACGGGGGCCGGCCCGAGGGCTAGATCGGCCGGCATTCGGAGAGTTTCGAGGCGGGCGACCTCGGCGGCGTACGGGGTATTCATCCCGGCCCGGCGCGAGTGCGCCCCCGCGGTTCCGGGGCGGGAGGTTTGATAGTAGGGTATTCGGGGGCTGGTCCGAGTTCCGAGCTTCGGGGTCACGGGCGAAGTAGGGGTCCCGGCCGGACGAGGCCATCTATGCCCCGGTGCCTCGGTGCGGCCGGCGCCACAGGGGGGTGCGTCGCGTCCGGGCGCTTGCTTTACATGTGGCCGTTACGGCCGTGTTTATGAGGATTGCCGCGTCGGGATGGTTCGAGGTGGTACGGCCCGGCCCTGCGGGTCGGTGCTGGTTCGTCTCCGACGACTATGCGCCCTACGGGGGCGGGGTATGCCGGCACCAGCGGACGCGGTGGTAGAGGCCGCGGCGGAGTCCCGAGTTCCAGCGGTCCTTCGAACCGCGTATTTGCTTTGACGAGGAGGCAGGATCAGGAGGCACCACCGGACGCGGCCACAGGTACATGAATCCTCACTAGAATTTATGTTCTTATATGTGCGTATCTGTGATATAATTGTTGCGTAATAGCGGTAGATGGAAAACCTGAGGGTTAGTAACCTAGTATTTATAAACGGTAGTTAAGGTGTGCATATTGTTATTACGAACCGGAAGTCCCGGGATGGAAAGTGGTAATATCCATAAGTGACCGTGAATAGGTAAAAGCGAGAGAGAGGCGAAATGGTAATTGTGCTACGAGGGCGTCCGGAAATCTGTCAAGACTTTATTTTACTCCAAAGTGCGTGGCGAGGGTCCAGTAGTTAGCTGAACGCGATTATGCTAACGTTAGAAACCTTTGTATTTCGTTGTAGTCCCGAGAAGTTAAGCGTGCTTGAATAAGGAAATCTAGGATGGGACCCCGCAGGAAGTTACCGAAAGTTTCACAACTTTAGTCATAAGAAGCAATGAAAAGCTAGAGTAGTCTAAAGGGATCTAGAATATCCTGAGCGAGGCGGAAATCCTAGGAGACGCAGACCGGAGCGGATTGTATCGGGTAAAGAAAAAGAAGGTGCCTCACGGCACTAGAGTAGGGCCAGTTGAGTAGTGTTTGGGGATCTTTTGGGAGTGAGATCTTGTGAGTTATATGTGTATACCAAAAGCGTGTGATACTCCGTGCATGATTATGTTAGCGGGTGAACGTATTCCGGTAATTAACGTGACGGTATACGGGAGGCATTAAACGGACAGAACAACAGAGTTCAAGTGAAAAGAGAAATGAATGGCATGAATGTCATAGAGTAATTTGATATCGTTTCAGCTATAGGGTAGACTTGGGAAGTACTGGCATAGTGATATTGGAAAGAGAAAGAAAGTGCGCGGATAAATAGTAAGAGGGATCGGGACATCGAAACAGAAGTGCGGTCCGACCGAGAGAGAAAAATGCAGGCGTAAGGCGAATACGATCAGATAGTAATATAAGTACACCCCTAAAGGGGGGAAGCGGACACGAGAAATGTAAATACCGGATAGAGACAATTAATACCACAATGTAGTTGACGCGGATGCTCAGTCTACTGGTACGGTTTCCTATCGAAATGAGTTAGTAAAATCTAAGAGCCATGAAAAGGGATAAGATTAGGGTAGAAACTGAGATGGTGCGAGGATTTATTTGTGGAGATTTGGAACGACGTGATATTAGGAGGTGGAGGCTTACAAAGAAAATACGGTAAAAGAACGATAAGGAGTAACCTACAGTGATGTTGTGGAAAAGAAAATAATAATATTACAACTGTGTGGGACTAAAGGTTGAGATGTGGACAACAAGGTTCGCCGTTAATAATGTTACGCTTTATGAAAGGCACAAGGGAAGACTAGGAAAAGCCGTCAATAGCGAGGGAAGTATAGTAAACGAAAGGAGTTTGGATTCAATAATACCATTATGGTGATAATAATTTAGGTGCATTAAGGGAAGGAATGAAGATGGGTTGGACTAGGATACCGAGATAGAATTTGCACTAAGGGTAAATAGAATATAGTTATGGTTTAATCAAAGCGTCTATTTCGATACCGGGTGTGAGATAAGAGAGGTGGCCTAGTGAATACGTAAGGATTAGTGAAGCTATACTAAAGTGTTTCTGGACAAAAAGTGTGTACCTCTTCATATTCTTGTAAAGACTGCCACATAATGCGTGGTCGAAATGAAAGCAAAACCTAAGTAAAGGGATGGTAGCGGAGTTGAATTAAAGATAGGGGCACCCCCGAGATTCTTATAAGATCCTATAAGGGCAGCTGAACATTCGAGGACGAATGTTTTAAAGGGGGGGAGGATGTTATATCCCATATTTTTGAACGTCGGATTATTTGTAAGCTGAGGTGGGGCCGACACGTTAAGATTTTTTTTTTGGAACATGTGACAAGTTATATGAATCACATATGTAAAGTTAAACACAACTCATGAAGGACCCTTGGGCCAAATCAAAGTGGAAGCCCTCCAAACGAATATTTTTAAGAAAACGTTTTTGGGTGACCTGAATTTGAGGGGCAAAAACGGTATTATAAGTTTGGAATTTGGAAAAATACCAAGAAATAGAAGTTGTATATAATTGAATTAGATTTCCAACCATAGGTCGTGGGTTCCCAGGTAACGTCGGTACAAGGAGATATGGACGTTTTAAGGTCGAAAGGTCAGTGGGCTTGGCCCAACTCGGGACCAACCGGGTTGGCCCAAAAAAATGAAAAGAAAAACGAGGCCCAAAATTGAGAGGGGTGGCCAGCCATGGTATAATGGCCCAAGCTCATGGAATTTACCATGTGCTAAATAAATATAAGGGACCATTTAATTGTCATGAAACTCATAGAAGTTTCAAGACAATTGATAAGAGAGAAACAAAAGAAACAAGAGCAAAAATTTGAAGGCCATTCGGCCATAAGCTCTCAAAATCACCCCTCAAAATCTTGCCTCTAAAATTATTTTCTTGTGGTATTCTTACTAATTCAAGGGTCCTTTACAACTTGGTGTAGTTATTTTGGAAGAAGGGGCACTTGTTTCATCAATTTAACAACTTAGTTAAGTGAAGAAGTTGGGAGAAAAAGATTTTGGACGAAACGGAATTTGAATTTGGAGAAGCGTAAGGAGCGAATAAGGTATGTAAAGCTTCACCTTTTGTTCTCTTGGCATGTCCTAGGCATAATAGGTTTTGATACAAGCCTCGGGGATGAATCTACTCTCTCGGAATCTACGTCCGAATTTGCCCATTTTTCATTCGAGAGAATTGAATTGAATATGTTACGAATAGTTAGAAGAAGTGCCTAAATGTCTAGAACTTGCACAAATAGGACCCGACTACCTTAAAACTTTCATAAGTGATGTCATGAAGTGTAACATACGTAAATCATGTACGCCACCTCATTTGACCCGAGGTGGGCCCCCGATTCCCGAGATTTTTCCACGGTGACTTAATTGACTTGTTTTGAGCATCATGTAAGTACGACTTTTGACTAACTTTCGATTATTAAAAAAAGTGATCGTTTGATTATCCCATTAAATTCTATGATATATTTTGCCATGTATAAACGACCCAAAGGTTTTGTTTTTGACATAATTCGTCGCAACTCCGAAAGGTATGACCTTTGGCTATTGTCTGATTTCCTTTAAATGATCTATCGTCTGGATTGTTCTTTCGAGTCTTGGCAAACATTGTATGTTTTATGTTGCATATGGTTTTCTCACTACTCTGCTCGTGCGAGCGTTATGACATCTTTCTTTGCGTCCGGGCCAGGGGCATGTATTCGTGCAATTCCAACAGATTGTTCACCGCGTCCCTCACTAGAGGGGGGGGCATATTATATATATATATATATATATATATACATATGATGATGTGATGACGGGGAGGTGGCCAGGATGGCATATGTTGATTCCTTTCACCGCGTCCCTCACTAGAGGGCCGGGGCACGTTACATGTATATACATGATGATTTTACTTACCGCGTCCCTCATTAGAGGGCCGGGGCATGTTATGTATGCATATGTTCATGATACTTTCTTTAATTATGATACCCAGTCCATTAATGATTTTGAAAAGCATGATCTACATTCAAGGTGAGTTTTATGAGATCCTCAGGATCTTTCGTACTACTCTGTTTGTCCTCTTTACTTCCGTATGATTTAGTTATTGTGTTTTTGCTTTACATACTCGGTACATATTTTCGTGCGACCCCCTTTCTTCGGGGTCGCGTTTCATGCCGCGCGGTACGGATACACGTTTGAGTGAGCCGCCGACTTAGGGTCCCTATTCGCTATCTTGAAAGAGCTCCGCAATCGAGCCCGCATTTTGAGTACGCCTTTTGCTACATTCGTGTATATATTTATTCATGGGTACGACATGGCCCCGTCCGTCATATGATTTTGTTACTGCGTGTAGAGGTACGCGACACGTATGTGGGTTATGGCTCTATCCGTACGGTATGTGTATGTGCTATATGTTTGGGCGGTTTATCCACCGCGCGCCCCATTTGTCGGCTCGCCTATATATGTGTATATGGATATGTTGGCCCCGTGTGGTCTTTGTTGGCATTTTCTGTGTGCGAGCAAATTTTTTGGTTAGTAGGAAAAGCGAAGAGGAAACTGCTCCCCAATTTTCTAAATACACGAGTTACTATTTTTGGCTTTTGGTACGTACGGGTGCCCGTTCGGCGCTAGTCACGGCCTACGGGGTTGGGTCGTGACGGACGTGGAATAGTTGTTAGAGCAATTAAATCGTTCGTTGTGGCCTCGAACAATCCTAGCCGAATGAAGAAATTGAATGGAAAAGGTGAGGTTTAATCTTCCTTACATGTTTTATGGATGACTTGTGTATGTTGTGATATGTAGAAATGAATGAAATACATGAAAGTAGGATGTTGAAATTGTAGCTTGTGGGTTGTAGTGTGGCCGAGTATGGATGTGTGTTGTAAGAGTGGTGAAGTAATTGTAGTTAGCATGTTTGTGTGTTGTTGTGATGTGTAGAAATGAATGGAACTCATAAAATATTGGAGTGATGTTTGGCCGTGTATGTGGATTTGGCCGTGTGTGTGTTGTGTGTTGTGTAGTAAGTGAAGAGCTAATTTTATTTAGTGTAATTTGGTTGTTGTATTGTGAATTATGTGATGTAAAAACGAGAGTTTAATGGTCCAAGTTGGTGTCGTAATTGTTGCGAAATTTGTTTTGGAAGCGATTTGAATCAAATATAGTTTCGTGTAATTATGATAATAATGTTGTTAAAGTGTGGTTTGTTGGTCTAGTTTGTGAATTTTGAAGAAGGAAATGTATCGTTGTTGTTCTTATGGCATTTGGAAGTTTCGGGTTCCATTATGTAGTAGAATGGGCTGATTTGGCTATTTTGTAGATTGTTGGAAGCATTCTTGAATCTTGTTTAAGTGGTTTGGATTAGTACTTGAATGTATGAACATTGATGTTGGTTTGATCGTATGCGGTTGATTTGAATGAAAATGGAATACGTAATTGTATGGAAAAGGGTTATTAATGTTAGAATGTGTTTTGAATCCATTATTGATGTTGTTGGAATGGTTGTTGGTATTGTTGTTGATAATATTGGCGAGTTGAATTCTCGGGGTGTTGAATTTACGGGAAAATCTTGCCCAAATTCTGTAGATAAAATGATGGTTTGGAGTTGAACTTTCTAATGCTTATGGCTAATGTTCGATGCCTATTGATTAATGTTGTGTAGATCTCGAGAAGTCAAGACTTAAATTTGGATTAGCTTAGGAAGCAATCAAGGTATGTAAAGCTTACGCTTTCCTTCTTTTGGCATGTCTTAGATATAGTTAAGCTATGATACGTTACGAGCCTCGGGGGTAATTCTACTGCTTCAAAATCGAGCACGTTTGTGAGTCATATTTGCTTTTGATGTTGGCATCCTTATGTGGACGAGCTATGGTTTATATGTTTTTGTATGATTGGTCTTCAAACATTGCATAAAAAAATTTTTGTTTTCAAAAGAGTTTTGTAACTACGAACGTCCGTAACTTTCACAAACAGAACCGGATGGCTTTGATATGTTCGTAAATGATTTCATGACGAGTAAAGACTTTAATTTTCATAGGCGGGCCCGGATTGGGTTGACGCTCGTCCGTGGGCCTCGCGACTTTCTATGTTTGGTTCTAACGACCTATTTTTGAAAAAGATCAGTATGACTATTTTTCCGACCCCCGAGTATGATTACTTATTTATCGGTTGAGTCTGAAATAAGGATTTTCATGCACATGATTTTGATACGTGACTATGGTTTCTGAAGTTCGGTTTGATATGTTCCCGAGTGATATTCGGAAGAAAATCTGATTTGACTACTGTTTTGGCTTATAAATAATGGTTCGTTTTGATTAACCTATTAAGTCTTTGAAAATGTTTTAAACTGTAATTGGTTACTCATGATTCTATTCGTGCACTCTGTTGTTGCATTTTTCGCCAAGTTCCGGCCGATTATGTTATCGTGCGCACTATCTTTGTGATAGTATGATATGTATTACGGAATATGATCGGTTGGAATCGGAGCGGTGGTGGGGCAAACCCAATGGTGGGGCAAACCCGGTGGTGAGGCAAATTCCCTGTTGGTTTAGGCAAATCCCACATTAGTTTAGGCCAATCCCACATCGGTTAATGTCACCATATGATAAGTTATGATGTTATGATGTGTCACGCTTTCGTATGTATTGATGATTTGCACATATGGTTTCTCACTACTGCTCGTGCGAGTGGTTATTATCTCTCTTGCATCCGGGCCGGGGCATGTATTCGTGCGCTTCATTGCATTGTTCACCGCGTCCCTCATTAGAGGGCCGGGGCACGTTATATTTACCGCGTCCCTTGCTAGCGGGGCCGGGGGCCACGTTATGATATGATGATATGGAGGAGGTGGCCGAGGATGACATATGATGATTCCCTTTACCGCGTCCTCGTTAGAGGGGGGCGGGGCACGTTACATGTACGTACATATGATGATTTTACTTACCGCGTCCCTCATTAAAGGGCGGGCCCCGCGTTATAAGTATATGATATGATGATTTTACTTACCGCGTCCCTCATTAAAGGGCGGGGGCACGATATACGTATATGCGTCGATGGTTTTACCTACCGCGTCCCTCGCTGGGACAGGGGCATGTTATATCTATGTATGTGTACGAGATAATTTTCGACTGCGATTCTCGGTCCACGATGGCCGAATATGGAATCGTACGTATAATTTATGGTTCAAAAGCGAGTGTTATGAGTTAGGTTATTGTATTACTTTTCTATTCTCCTCCTTTCGGTGCGGTTACGTTTTTACGATATCCCATGCTTTACATACTCGTACATATTTTAAATGTGACCCCCTTTCTTTGGGGCGGCGTTTCATGCCGCGCGGTACCTGGCATGTGAGTAGATGATGTTAGCGAGGACGTTCCCGGCTGGATTGGCGACTCCATTTCCTCCGAGTGCTGCGAGTCCGAGTGCTTTGTATGGTATACCGAGATGTTGGTAGAGACTTTGCGAGAACAGTGTCGTGTGTGTGATATGTCGGTTTGTAGCGGCTATGCGAAACGATGTATTATTATGTATTATGTTACGAACTTCATATGTTTACGATTTCATACGATGCTAGCTTTATTTGATTTGAAAAACAAAAAGAAAGGCATGTTTGTTTTCGGAATTTTTTTTTTCGTTACGTGCTTATGTCATGTTTTGCGGGCCCAGTATGATTATGAGTATTACGAAAGTCTGCGGGTTCGCTCGGCCCTAGGTAAGGGTCGGTGTGCCCATCACACCACATCGGATTAAGGGTGTGACGTGTAACCTTTATTGAGAATCTTGAGGTTCATTGGCTTCTATGTTTATCTTATTGACTTTATATTGTGTTGTGTGAACTAATCTTAGTCGACCTATGATGCTTACTAGTATGTGTGGTGTCTTATACTACTCTTGTTACGCCCCTTTGGGTGTAGATATGTTGCGAGTCTTAGTTGAAGTTTCGCATGTGGATTTACCGACATTCTCCTACTGACCTCGCTCGTCTCTCACTCCGAGTGAAATTTTGTGCCATTTTCCCATTTTGTCTTCCTATACTATATGAGCTCTTGTACCTGTCTAGACTAGATCTCGGGAACTTCTTTTCGGATGTATTGTATTTGTAACGATGCATTTAAGTTTTCCTTTAATTCTGTAGTTTTTATAGATGGTTGTCGTAATAGTTTTAAATAATGGGTTCAGTTGGTAAGGGTCGCCTACTCGGTTAGTAATATGGTAGATACCCGCACGACCCGTGGGTTGGGCCGTGACAGTTATTGTTGGTTAGTAG
Organism: Lycium ferocissimum; assembly: GCF_029784015.1. Classification (NCBI taxonomy): domain Eukaryota; kingdom Viridiplantae; phylum Streptophyta; class Magnoliopsida; order Solanales; family Solanaceae; genus Lycium; species Lycium ferocissimum. The sequence continues at coordinate 65,513,141 of NC_081351.1, forward strand.
GTATTAGTATGTATGGAATTTGTGCGTATATCATTCATGAAATTTCGTTGAAGATGAATATTTTTGCATCAATATATTTGGTATATGAATGGTGATGTTGAATGAACAAACAGCTAGATATCGCAATTGAACGAGGGCAAATTTGTATAAGTTCATAAGGCATAAGACTACACTCCAAATGGATTATGATGTTTAAAAAAAAATTGATGCATTTTTAAATAGTGGTCTTAGTCATTACTGAAAGTAAAATTATTTTTATATTAGGTTATTCTTTCTCTCTTTTTTGGTTCTGTAATTGCAAATTATTGGGCCACTTTTGTGTTTTTGAATTTTGAATTTTTTTTTATGGTATCAAGTCGATGCACTCACAGAGAGAGGGGTTTGAGGCTAGCAACCACGTTTTATACTCTTATTCCCTTTTGTCCATATTTTCTTTCTTTTCGGAAATCATCATTTTTTATTTATTAGCATGTTAGTTTTAGTTTTTATTCATTTATATTGTAAAATTTCCTTTCCTTTGTAGAAACAAATATTTTAGACCAATTTAGACATCATACATATACCTTTATTTATTATATTCAATTTTCATAATTATAAGAGAAAATATATATCTTTTACAAAAGCTAACGCAGCGAGCGCGAGCTTTCACTAGTAATACTATAGAAAAGGATATACGGTAAAGAGGACAACAATCAGACCAACTTTAAAGCTGATAAACAAACTACTATGTAGAACACCCAAAGTAGTGGGCGAGAATATCATGGACATAATAGATGAGGAAGAACACTGCGACGGTTTACAAATAGAGATAAAAAACATAAAAGCCATTGACTTGTTTCTTGAACTCAATTGTGAATAGTCACCCCACAATATTCAAACAGTTAATATATACGAGGAAAGGAGGATAAACCGGAAAAAGGAGAATCATTAGAATCCAATTTCGAGGTAACAACATTGATCAAACACAAAACAATGAGGAAAACACTAGCAGAAAAAGCAGAAGCAGATTTAGAAGTAGAAGAAGGAAGCAGTCTGAAAACAAGGACAGTACTAAAGAAAAGATAGATTATAGTGTAGAACAAGAGGAAAACAAGGACTTAACCACAAGAGGAAGGAGCAAAAACAAAAAAGGTTATAAGCATGACAATGACAAGGCTAATTTTTCTCATAAAAGAAGAAATAGCGGACAAATCTCACCATCACCTAGTTTCTAATGGTTATTACACTTTTTTGGAATATAGGGAGGGTGAGATCAAGAGAGGCAACTCACAGACTTAAATTGACCCTGGCCCTTAGGCCGGGCCTCAACTGTCGGGTGTGCCCTACTGCTCTCCTCACCAGCCGTCATATCCCCTCTCTAGTTAGCCACCGTCTTTCTCGTCACCGGCATAGTTGTGCACAAATACGGAAGAGTAAGTTTAACTCAAATCTCCTATGACTTGGCTCTACATCACGATTTAGATCTGAAAGAAAGGCAACCAATTCCTAGATGCCCTGTAGCTTCCTATTTACATGATGTGGTGCATGACACATCTATAAATAAGACTCTACTAGACACGACTTGTAGACTCACTTGGACAAATCTGCTCTGATACCAAGTTTGTCACGCCCCAATTATGGGGTGGCGTGACAGGCACCCGAAGCCAAACTAGGCCCAAGCGAACCACTCTAAATCTAAAATCCTAGGGAGTGATCCCCAACTTAAAGGCGATAATGTCTAATCTGGAGATATATAAAAATGCTGACTGTCTCATCTGAACTGGGCGCACACCCAAAATATATATATATAACTAAGCAAGCCGAGGGGGCTGCTTTAATCATACAAAACCAACAACATCCAACATACAAGCCGACAAGGCTATCACACCGACATACTATGTACAGGACTCATCTAGAAGCCTCTACGGATATGTGCGATTGTACTATACAATCTGGGGTCAAAAAGAAAAACTCCAAAGGACCCGGCAACTCCGAACGGAAGGAGCTCACCCGATCGGTTGATATATGATTACGCCTACTTTCGGGAGGTCTATTCGCCCGTCGATGCACAGCAGGCATGAATACGCGCCCCCGGACAAAGGGACGTGACGAATAATGTACTTGAATATGTAGGCAAGGTAACAACCGAAATAAAGTAACAAGCTATACTGCTACGGATATTTCAAGAAACATCGAAGTACTCTACCTAGGTTGCCTTTTATCCGAGGCAAGATAACACAACTCTAGATATAACTCCTGACTCCGAGGGTCGCATAGATAACTCCATGACTCATAGGCTAGGTATAATCAACTCCATGACCCGTAGGTCAGGTAATAACTCCATGACCCGTAGGTCAGGTAATAACTCCATGACCCGTAGGTCAGGTAATAACTCCGTGGCTCATAGGCCAGGTAATAACTCTGTGGCTCATAGGCCAGGTAATAACTCCGTGGCTCATAGGCCAGGCAATAACTCCGTGGCTCCTAGGCTAGGTAATAACTCCGTGGCTTGTAGGCTAGGCAATAACTCTGTGGCTCATAGGCCAGGTAATATAGAATGTAAATATATGTATATCGGGCATGTGCTGAAAAGTACCGACTCTATAACATGTCTCTTCTGTCTCTCTATGTACTCCAGGACATAGGAAGAGGATGTGGCCCCTTAGAAAGAATAACATAACACTCGAAAACTAGACAACAATATGACAAGCTCTACTTTGACAAATCTCGAATCATAAGGTTTATCTCGCTCTTACCATATATGGAAACATGCCCAGAAAAGTAGGAACAACCTTAACATACCTGACACACCTAACACTGGTAGGGCATGACAGGCACCCGACTCTCATCAGAGTCGAGCGAACCCTTAGACATTCGCTTTATAAAAACCTGTCATTTCAAAAACTTTTAAGAACATAAAACTTTTCCAAATAGAAATCATTATCTTTATAACGATTACGAAAACTATCAATCAAATAAGTACTTTAAACCAATTGAAATAATCTAAAATACATACTCTTTTAAAATCCACAAATGACTCAACTAACATCACTTTGTCGACATCTCGACAAACATTCCACAAGACACTGTCTGCAGAAGTCTCTAAGGAGTAAACTGAACATTATGAGCAACGACAGGGCCCTGACATACCCATAATCATACATATCTATACATGACTTAGCACAGCTCCATAATGAGGTGGAACTTGCCAATCCCAGCTGACAACCAAGTATCCTAGCTATACACTTAACTTGCCAAACAATCTGGGGCTGCGGGCATGAACGCAGGGTCCCTAGGCAAAAGAACTTCAGTACGGACAATGTACTGAGTATGTAAGGTAGTATTAAATCACAATCATAATTTGACTTAAGAGAGAACAAATCACAATCTAACTCAATACCTGCAGCCTTCGCTGGAATAAACATAAATGTGCACACGAAGTTTCAAACAATCTTTAAGGAAATAATGCAACCCAACACACATACCGCTTCCGACATGTTAACAAAATAGTCCCTTCAGACAGCCGCTTCTGGCTAGTATCACAATTGTCCCTTCGGACAGCTGCTTCCAAAGATAATAATGATGGCTCCTTCGGGCACCCGCTTTCGGTTTAATAATGATGGCCCCTTCGGGCACCCGCTTCCGGCTTAATATCACCATCATATCAACACAAACTCAATCCACAAATATCAATTTCAATTCAAAGCATAAGTCACTAATCAGTTCATCACAATCCAGTTATTAGCCTTAGTCTTTCATAAGAAGTTATCAAATTTGTATCTCACAAGACTTAGGAGGACATACTTCCAGGTTTGAGGGTCGAGTTGTTATGAAATTCTTACTACTTATATTCTACTCAATTTCATCTTATGCCCTACCCAAAGAATAAATGATCATATCAATACAAAGGGATGATACTATGGAATGTAAACATAAATCGTAAATGAAATAAAGTAGTAAAATCTCGCACCCCCTTCGGAGTGGTTTTTGAAAATAAAACTTTATGTTTCCTTTAGTATAAAACTCATTTCCTCAAAATCATTAGTAAAACTATATACACAACTCAACTTGGCACCTTATGGGTGTTCCCTTCGGAATAGAATAAGAGTACAATATCAATAAGCCATCACAAGAAACATTTAGACCTTACTCGTCTAAGAATGAAATCGTATGGGGTACTTTAGAATGAATAACAACAAGAATCATGCCAAAGGAAGAAAGGTTTGCCTTACATACCTTATTTACGCCTCAAGCTAATCCTCGAGTCCTCTCCTGAGCTTAGTCAGCTAGAATACAATCAACAATATAGGGATTAAGACTAGGCCAACAAGATTACTTTAACTAATCATTTATTCTTTCGCCTAACGGGATTTGGACAACATCTCCTCTATAATTCTATCAACCCAACAATTCCAAATTTAGCGAATAACCAACAACAATAACAAATCTAACAATTTACAACAATAATATAACAAAACTCATCTTACAATTCCATCCAAAACAGCCCCTAAACCACAACGCCTTAATATTCGGTATAGGATAATCATAACTATATTTTTAACACTTTAATCCGTTAAATCCCTATGTAATCATTTCAATAACAAAGATGAGAAGATAATACATACCTTAGCAGCAGATCAACCACGAAAATATCATCCCCCAAGCTCAATATTTAGCTTAAAACAACGACGACAACTCATACTACACTTTATCCTTCACGAGCCTCGGAATTCGGGGCTTCGAACTTGATCGAACCCTTGCTTTATCTCTCTAACTCTCCTCACTCTCTCCATAAAATGTTCTGGATCTTTTGGTATGAAAATGAGGAAGATAAGAGTGAAAATTCTCCTTAAATTGCAAGGGAAGCGGGCTTGACCCGACTGGGAGTCGGGTTGGGCCAAGCCCACTACCCAGTTTGACCTTTCCACATTAAAATGTCCATAACCTTTTATTCCTATGTCACATGAAGGCCCACTACCTATGGTCGGAAAGCGAATTCAATTATCTATAACTTTCATATTTTGAGTTTTCTCAAATTCCCAAAAAATGATGGGGTTATGGCCTCTCGAAGTCAGATTACCAAAAAACTAACTTAAAAACATCTTTTTTTTGGAGGGCTTACACTTGGATTTGGCTCAAGGTTCCTTCTTGAGTTGTGTTTAACTTCACATATACTGTCCATATAACTTATCATATGTCCTTTATAAAAATCTCATCATGTGGGCCCCACCTCAGCTTACGGTTACGAGGGCTATATATCTTTTAACGTATCATTCCAATCATGTTGTACGAATTCTAAATATCATACTCATGCTATCCTCATGCTAATATAGAAGAATTTCATCCTTTATACTTGTAATATTTGCTCCTCCTTGAGCACACATTGCTTCAATCAGCAAAACTTTAGTAACACGAAATTTTCTGGGGTGTAACAATATCTTTTCGGTCTTCTATTACTTAACGTTCATTCTCCCGAGCTCGTAAATCTACATTCAAGAGAAATCATGTTATTGTTAGGCTTATCGTCATATGATTATCTTAAGCCTTCAAATTAAACCCCTTTAGAATCTGTCGAAATTCGAGCAAAGATCTCCCCTGTTTATACTACATCCCAAAGATTACTAAGGGTCATCACACAACCCAACAATAGCAACAACACTCAACAATGGCAACAACTACAATATAATCCAATATATTCCTCTTCGATTACTTTAAGAATTATGTCGAGCGGCAAGCTCGTTTATCGAATAACAAACGTCATTCAACCCCAACTCCCCTTTCATAAAATAGCCTACACCCTTCATAACAATCAATATATATATATATATATATATATATAATATTTAGCTCAAAATATCCTTAAATGTATTCCAAAACAATCCATACTCCTACGCCTCATCCTTTACTTTCTATTCATAGATTTCATATATTTCTTCTCCATTTTTCCCACTACCACATGAATAATCCCAATAATCATAGTGATCATATATTCAGGTTATAATCCACAATTTACAACCATTAGAAATCATATTTATACATTCAAAACAGCCCTTACAAAATGGTGGCTTAATTTAACTTATTTCGATGTAGTCTTGCAGTGTTTAGCCTCAAACAACTTCACCAACATCAATTTAAGCTAACACACGACCAAAGGGGTGTTATACATACCTTATGCAGTGCATACAACCCAAGAATCATGTCTGGATCAATTCAATTTCACCCTCAATCACTAGACAACACCATAGGTTTGCTACTCTTGTAGTTTCTAACTTTCTTGATGGAAGATTTGGTTGTTTCCACTTGATTTGGGCTGAAATTTCGTGGGCGGAAGTTTGGAAAATATTCTAGAAGGTTGGGGATTGTTTTAGAGGTGTTGGATGAAAAAAAAAAAGAAAGGGTAAAACCCCTTTTCTAGAGCTCTAGAGTCAGTTTGGACCGACCTAGAGTCTTCGGTTACTGTAGCAGCGCACACTGTAGCGCGCGTTTCTGCTCTGTCTGCCTAATTTGTAACGTCCATAATTCTCTATTCCGATGTCGTATCAATGAGCGATTTATTGCGTTGGAAACTTAGACTTGACGAATTTCATTTTAAGCTTTTGAAACACCTTAAAACTCCTAATATACTAGGAGATATACCCCTCCAAATTTGACTAAAAATCTGCCCAAAATTCTGCCAACTTTTTCCAAATTTTCGACAAATTTATTTTCTTCGATTTGCTTGGTCCTAGAACCTTTAGACACTTTCTTAACACTTGTTAAGAGTAATCATTAACCTTATAAGGGTTCCATACTTTAGTTTACTTACAACGCAAACAACGCGAAAATTTTTCGAGGTATAACAAGTCAGCTTCATCCATTGTTTCAGAGAAGCAAATATGGTTGCAGATTCCTTAGCGAAGTTGGCCTCTAATAGTGAAAATGAAACCTTTTTCTCCTCTTCACAACTTCTTCCGCATGAGGTTAAAGGTTATATTCAACTAGATAAGTGATAATTTCCTACAATGAGAAGAAGATTTGAAAAACGTAACTTCTTTATAAGTTAACTTATCTTTAAGTTTGTGTGTAGTTAATGATGTTGTATAGCTAGTACTTCATAACTCTTTAGATAGCTTTTTGTAAAGATTCTCATTGTTAGAGGTTTTGGGCCATGTCCTTCTAACATATGTAAATGTTTTTACTATCAATTGATGTGGTAAGGGTCAAGTCTGACCCACCACACCTATGGGATCACAACTATGATGATGACTTATTAAAAGAAAAAATATATTACTAGGTGACAAGAAACATTCTATGAGTGTGCATTCTTTACGTATTTACACTTTACTGGATTTACGATTATAGCTTGTTTGTCCAAAAATTCAAAGGCTAAAAGTATTTACCTTTAGACTTGAAGTGTTTCGCTGATAAAAAATACTTTTAAATGACAACAGGAACAATTTTTTGTTACATTGAACTTACCAAATAGAAAAAATGCTCTCTTTCTAGAGAAACCCTAGATAGTGAAAACCCTATTTCTATGGAGGCTGTCCAGCCATCTGTGATTCCTTTAACGCAACCTAATCAACCCCCGCCACCCAAAACTTATGCTACAACCTTACAACCCTCAGTTCAAACCAGTTCATACAAACCTTTGCCTCTAAAACACGTAACCTGTCTGCATGGAGAGCCTATGATCATATGGGATGAAGATGAGGTTGAACAGATGATAATACATGAATATCTCCAAAATGCTATCGTTGAAAAGTTTGCTTATGGATGACCAGACATTAAAGAACTCCGGAAACTCATTCCCAAGCAATGCGAACTAAAGGGTGAATGTAATATCAGTTTGCTTAGGAATAGGTTTGTTTCAATACGTGCTACTTTGTTGGAAGATTATTTTAACTTGTTATCAAAACCTGCTTTCTACATTATGCATATGAATTGGTCGTATCTAATGCATACTTTGAAGTGGGATCCATGGTTTGATCCAGATGAAGAAACTATAGCAATTGCATGGATTTCCTTTCAATATTTGCCTCCTAATTATTTTGTAAAGAAGTTGTTTTCTCATTACCATCTACTATTGGAAAACCTTTACAAGTTGATATGGCTACTTGTAATCACAACTAGGCCAAGTTGTGCGAGAGTCAAGGTTGAAGTAGATCAGTTAATTGACCTTCCACAAAGAGTTAATAATGGGATGAGAAAGAAGAGCACTAGAGAAATATTGGATAAATGGATCAAGATATATTATCATCATATTCCAAAATACTGTAAAAGATGCAAACTCTAGGGACATAATGAGAATGAGTTTTTTGTTATACATCCTTAACTATAGCCAAAGGAGAAAGAAAATATTGCAGCCAATAGTCAGGAATCATGACATAAGAAGGAGCAAACTGGAACATCAATAATGAGAAATCAGAAAAACATAAGGTGTTGAGTAGTGCAAAGGTTGTAGATCTCCAAACTGATGAGAGTAGAGGTAAACAAAAGCAACCACAATTATGGAGGGGCAAGAGAAACAACAACAAGGGAAAATTTCCAAACACAACGGTAATGTGAAAAAGCAGCAGCATAATCAAGGTGGAAATCAAAGACGGCATCAACCAGATCAAGCCTGCAATGCAAAAAATTATAATAGACCAAAAGGTGGGAGAAGTTAATTTAGAGATACATAGCAAACAAGATAAGGAGAAGCAGAAAAATTAGGAGAGTATTGCAGCGAAGACTGCCAACCAATTTGCTGCTCTTAATGAAGAAATTCAGGTGCATAGCAGTGAGAGTAATTCAACCAAGGAAGAAAGTGTGGCAAAAGTGAAGCATGTTAGTGCAACAAAGAGTAAGACTGCAAGTTCTGGTGCAGACAAGAATGCAGAGAATGAGGGAGAAAAATCAGTTACCAAGGGGAACAACAATGGGAACAAGATGCAACATATGAATATCAACACATCTACAAAGAAGTGGAGCAAGTGAAGAAGCCCGAATCTTCAAAAGCCTCGATTGATGCTTCTTTTGGTAAAACTAGTAATAGGGATATCAATGAAAAGCATAAGGTGGAGAACAAGCAGCAAGAAACAGTACTGAATCAGATTGAGGCCTCAGATGTGACAACTACTTTTGTATCTTAGCAGGAGTCATTAGAGAACAAGCAACAGGAGAATGATCAAATAGTTCAGGAGATGTCTTTGGAGAATACACAGCTAGATATGGATCATGTAGGAAAATCATTAACTATTACAGTTTTTGCTTCTAATGAGATGCCCACAGAGAATATTAAAGAAAGGAACTACAATACAGAAGAGGAGATGGGAGAATAGGAGAGAACTTCTGATACTCTAGATCCAGGAATCCAACAGGAATGGGCCTTACCGGCAAGAAACCATAGAAAACATCTTGCAAGAGCAGTTCACATTGAAATTATGATTCCTGCTCAAGAATCTTTCAAGAATAAGCAGGAAGAAGAGGATCTTGAGGCTAATAAGAAGCACATTACTCAAACAGTAGATATCTCAGCTAAACATTTTGACAAAACAAAGCAGACTGGGTGAATGCAGAAAACCACCAGAAATACTAGTGTTCTTGATAGAAACCATAAAGGTTCAAATGCATTAAAGAGCAAATAAAGTCACCACCAAGATTCAGAGACGAATCTTCTTTAAGAGAGGAGAATGATAGCAACAATGGAAGCTCAATTCCATTGAAGGAAAAGGAAATTTTATGTCAAGATCAACGGGCTTGATTAGCCAAAGCGCTTAAAAAATGTCTTGTGATGGAAGAATAGGTCCAGCCCAATAAATATATTTTGCTCAACTCTTACATCTATTTGGAGGCCCAAATTAAAGTCCAAAATGAGATGAAATAAGGCCCAAATCAGCCCCAAAAGAAGAAATTTCTAGGAGCCCAACTCAACCCAAAAATTAGTTTCTAGAATATATATTTAATAGTTATTTTAATCTATGTTAACTAGCATTGGTCTATGTGTATGTTGACTTGCATTGGTCTAAGTGTGGGTAGTCTTTTATGCTTCTAGGGAATATAATTCCCATTTATTGAAGTCTTGACCAACTCCTTCATTACTACTATATAAAGGGGAGCTTGTTCTTTCATTGTAAATCAGATTTTGAAAAATATATTATATTGAGAGTACTTTTTGAACTTTTGTGGCACTACTTTGGGATTTATCTTTCAATCTAACTAGTTTATAGTTCAAGGTAGTAAGATAATTTCTTCTTTGATATCTTTGATTTCTTTTTGGTATTCTTTCGAAGGCGATTAGTCCTAAGTACTAATTGTTGTCGTAAGTTACTCACAAAGCGGTCAAGATCCGAATCCATTGTTTTTGATTTGTTATCTCAAGTAAAGACGTTAGATTTCTTCCTATAAATCTATACGTTGTTACTTGGATAGATTTCTTCCTATAAATCTATATGTTGTTACTTGGATCTTGTCAAGACTTTAGAACTTACGTTCTTCAAAATTCGTTGTTCCTTCGAATTTCCCCTATCTTTTATTTTCTAGTTTTTAGATTCTTTTCTATATTTGCTTCCGCACTTTTTATATTTTAATTATAACTTTGGGATCTCCCTAACCTTGTTGTTATCGCCCTTCCACTGTGGGTCACTGCAAGGCATAAAAAATCTAAATCCAACAATATCCAATGATAGACAAAGCTTTGTTTTGGAACATTAGATCAGTTAATTTTCATAATGCTTTTGAGAGGTTGATTGATCTTAACAGAAGACATAATTATTCTGTTATTGCTTTGATGGAGCTTTTTCAAGGAGTGGATACTATGATGCTTATAGAAGGAAATTCGGACATGATTGGCAAAGTACAGTAATATTAGATGTTGACCAACAGTTGACCTTGAAGTTGTATCATTCTATTCTTCAACAACACTTTGTAGTGATAGCTATATATGTAAAGTGTGTTGTTGTGCAGAGGCTTGATTTATGGGATTCACTAAATCAAGTAGCAAATAGTATTCAACACCAACACCCCTGGATTGTTGGAGGGGATTTCAGTGTCTTTTTATCAGAAGAGAAGAAACTTGGTGGATTTCCAGTACTAACGTCAAAGATTATAGATTTTACAAATTGTGTCTTTATGCTGGCTATCAGTGGTGTTTTAATGACAAGATTTTATATACTTGGTAAATAGTTAAATCAAGTAGCATGTACCTTTAAAAGATTGGACAAGATCTTAGTTAATCAGGAGTTCATGGATCTTATACCTACTTATTCAGTGCAACATCTAATAAGACGTGAATCAGACCATGCTCTATTACACTTAAGTATAACAATTCTATTCCTCCAGTGGTAAAACCTTTTAGGTTCTTGAACTTCTGGACTAAGCATGCAAAGTTCTTGAATGTAGTAAGAGAAAACTAGTCAGTAGATTTTGCAGGAAGTCCTTTTACTATCCTACACCCCAAGCTTAAAAAGGTGAAGAGTGCTTTGGTACAGTGGAGCAACAATACTTTTGGAAATGTTTTCTACAAAAGTGCCACTTTGGAAAATATCATTAAGGTACATGAATTATAGTTTGAGGAAAATCTTCCAAGGAGAATAGAGAAGCACTCCATAAGGTGCAAACATAACTTCACAAATTCTATCATCTGGAGTAGGAGTATTGGAGACCAAAGGCTAGTATGAAATGGTTCAAAGATGGTGAAAGAAATACTAAATTATATCATTAATATGTGAGGGCAGAAGGAAGAAGTTAACGTTGCATAGAATTCAAGATGTGACAGGAAATGCCCATGCTCCTAATTAAGTCCATCTAGGTCTTTGGATAAAAAAGAAGACATAGGGAATGAAGTAGTGAGATTTTTTCAAGAATCCATGAAGATAATTTCCCAACATATTTTGAATTGCTCAATCACATTCCCTCAAAGAATCTCTACAAAGCAAAATGAAGGTTTCGTAGCACTTCCTTCTCACGAGGAGGTTAACATAACAATTTTTAGTTTAAGAGGGGACATTGCAAGTGGACCAGATGGTTTTTCAGGACAGTTTTTATCAGACATGTGGAGCATAATTGGAGAAGATGTTACTAAGATGGTTCAGCTTTTTTCTATGGCCATGAACTTCCAAAGTTCATAACACATACCAATCTGGTACTGCTTCCTAGAAAATTGGTTGTTCAAACTTTCTCAGATTTACGACCAATAAGTCTGAACTCTTTTGCTAATAAGATTATCTAAAGGGTACTTCATGAAAGGTTAGTCATAGTATTTTTAAAAGCTTATATCAAATACTCAGATTGATTTTGTGAAAGGTAGAAGCATAGTGGAAAATATCTTGTTAGCACAAGAAATAATGAAAGATATTAGAATAAAAGGCAAACTTGCTAATGTGGTGATAAAATTGGACATGCCAAAGGCCTATGATAGAGTTTCTTGGATTTTTTTTTCAAAAGTTCTGAGGAAATTTTGATTCCATGAGATTATATTGTCATGGTCTGGAGATTGGTTTCAAACAACTGGTATACTATTTTGATCAATGGACAATCACATGGTTTCTTTCAGTCCACTAAAGGGGTTAAGCAGGGAGATCCACGTTCTCCAACACTATTTATATTACAGAAGTACTGGCTAGGAGTTTGATAGCTCTGCATGATCATGAAAGTTTCATACTCTATGGCATCCCTAAATTGACTCAAAAATAAATCACATGTCATATGCAGATGATACTATTCGATTTTCTCAGAAGATCCAACTTCATTGCATCTCATGATGACAGTTTTGATGAATTATGAATCAACATCTAATAAGAAAATGAACAATGAAAAAATCTCTTTTTACCTTCATGAGAAAGTTGCAGCTGGTATATCCAACATAGTTCATTTGATCACTGCTCTGAGGCAAGGATCTTTTCCACTAACTTATCTAGGTTGTCCAGTTTTCTATGGAAGGAAGAACATAGTACACTATGACAGTCTGATCAAGAAAGTGATGAACAAGATCAACTCATGGCATAATAAATTACTCTCCTTTGGTGGTAGATATATCCTTATCTCTCATATGCTGCAAACCATGCCAATATATGTCCTTCAACTATGAATCCTCCAAAAGGAGTAATCAATCAACTGCATAAGCTGTTTGCAAGTTTTTCTAGAGTAAATCAGCAAAAGTAGCAGGTAAACATTGGGTAGCCTGGGACAACATGTGTTTACCAAGGAATGAAGGAGGTCTGGGGTTCAAGTCACTGCATGATATCTCCAATACATTGTTTGTCAAGTTGAGGTGGAATTTCAGAACTTCAATGTCATTATGGTGTTCATTCATGGCCAACAAATACTGTAAGAAATCGCATCTTGTCATAGCACAAGATAAGGAGGCTCATATGCATGGAAAAAGATAGTTTTAATGAGAGAATTTGTGGAACATCAAATATGGTGGTAACCTGAAGGAGCTTATTCCAATTTCTGGTTTGATAACGGGACAAAATTAGATGTCTTATACTTTGTAGTTCTTGATATGGCAATAGAAGAACATTTGAGATTTCCCAATTTGTGGTTGATGGAAGATGGCAGGGTCGGCAATTGCAATATCTTGTACCAGCAGATGTAGTACGATTTATCCTAGAGAAAATCAAACCTCAAAATTTGATTGATGATAATGATAATTGATGGTGGATGCTTGAGCAAAATGGAAAGGTGTCACACCCCAATTCCGATGGGGTAGCATGATGGGCACCCAACTTACTTTGAGAGTGAGGCGAACCCTTCCGGCATTCACATAATGAAACCGGACATATGAAAAAAATTTAAAAAATTTTGAAAATATAATAAAGTACTTTTCGTCAAAACCATAGAAATTTGCGAACGATACTCAATTAATCAAAATCGATTTAAGTCAAGCCGACATATCGGCCTATGGTCGCTTACTCAACGCATGACATCTTAATATACTAACCACAAAAGGATACACACCGCAAAGTCTCTAAGACTAAACACTTGGAATCATATGAATCGAGACAAGGCCCTCACATACCCGTACACACACATGATAATCGAAATGACCCCAAGATCGCCGAGGAAGAAAATGGAGTTTGACAATCCCACCATAGCCAACTATCCTAGCTAAATACTTTACCGCAAATAATATGGGACCGTGTGGCATGAACACAAATCCTCTCAGTAAAAGGACGTCAAGACAAAACACCGTACCGGAAAGGGCAGTTATTAATAATCATAAAGAATGAGATATAAGCTATAATGAAAGTATGAGAAATCACCCGTAATATGAATAGCCCCCAAGCGCAGAGAATAACCATGTAAGTAGCCCAAAGGCAATGACTAGAAATGTAAATATATACCATACCCTACTTCTTTAGTAAGAGACTTTAAATATAAATATATACCGTACCCTAGCCTCTCTAGTGAGGGACTCGATAAAGTAATCATATATATACGTGATTCCGCTTCTTCTAAATGAGGGACTCTAGTAATCATATTTATACGTACCCGACCTCTAGTGAGGGCTCCTATGAATAATGTAATGAAACTGGATGAATACGTACATCCCACCGGGACTCAGCGAACGATGTAATAACGCTATGCACGATTAGAATATCATGAGCAACTATATGCAAACTAAACCATCATCCCGAGACTCAATAGAATAATCGTAATGAACCAACACTTGAGAATCAAAGATAACCGTCATGTCAAGTACCATTTCGAGAACTAGAATTCATCAGAGTCAGCGTGTGTTCATCGTTCGCTCGTTTATGTAATTCATGCCAAAAAAAAAAAGTAGAGATAGACTTAACATACCTGGTCTTAGCTCAACTACTAAGAACCTTAATTCGTATCTACCCTATGATCTATATCTAACAATGATACTATCGTTAATTATAGAAACGATTCTCTTAATCGTATAACGAAAATTTAACTTATCCTAAAACAAACAAAGATCTCCCCCGAAATCTTAACTTCTCCAATTTCATATACCAACAACAAAAAAATGCATATACACCATTAACTCGTATCTCCAAAGACTCCCATTATACCAAGATCACCTCCCAAAATATAACGAGGTAGTCTCAATAAACAAAAATAAACAAAGCCATGTTCAACGTACTGACCACGGCTTCCCGATAACTAACGTGAGTTCTATGTGATAAACATATCAACAATGAATTTTGCAATATTATTTAGGAAAGTTATACGTGCTTTAACAACCCGGAACCAACACCGCTCCATCCCGAATTTGAAAGAACGACAATGAAGCAACTCCAAAGAGGAGGTTCAACGTGGTCGCATATTTACTTACAAAAATATATGTCCAATTTCAAGTTTGCAAGATATTATCTATTGTCCTATAAGAAATAAGGTTGTTGTATATATATTTCTTATGAAACCTTTTCTACCTAAGTTATACCTTTTGCGTAATTCCTTTACTTATAGGTAAGTAAAATCTATATGTATATATATTCATAATAGTTGCCTCCCACCTAGCAGCTAACAAATAAATGTAAATGAATAGTCACATGTGCATGCTTATTTCAATGTTATACTGAAGGGTATGGTTACCACTTATTACTATCCATTAGCCCATTATTTAACTCTTGTGTCTTGTATAATTCAATTGTTAAACACTATGCCCATAACTAATTTCGATCTCTCGTTCACTCAATATTTATCACTCTTAACGACTTCATATACTCATTATCACGATCATGAAATATGGTACTAGTCCATAGCCTCTTTGGCGACATACAAGATGTATTCTAATCATCATTATCAAGCAATTCTTTTGGCATGTAATTATTTTGGGACTCTACTTTATTATACACCGAGTTCTTGATTTGGCGTGTTTGAATATGACCAAATCTTTTAGTTCTAAAATTCTTCTCATGTTGGATGGTTCAATTTCTAGTCTAAAAATACTGGATGTTATAGTTTGGATCGTATTTTATCTAAATAAATTAACCTTGATCGAAACTTATTTTTCTTCATTTGTTTATTTTCTAATCCTTACTATGTTATCCGTATCACTCGACCACCTATAAGTTGGGGATAACTTCGCTTCTGCATTACTAGTGTTATTTAACTCACATGCTTTCCAACGCATGAAAACACGCGGATGCATTGAAAGTCTTGCTTAAAAGTGCCTGGTAGCATTAAAGACACAGTGTGGCCTCAACAAATGGGCATTCGCAATATACGGACAGCGGTTATTATAATGTAACGACCGTTTGGTCCTTTAGGCATTTTTGACCCTTTGCCCCGCCTGACCTTTCCCCCAGCTCCGTTAGGATTGTGTTTCTGACTTCAGGATGAGTGGATTGGTTTTCTACAGTAGTCGCTAGTCTTGGTCGAAAATCACAAATTAGAGGCTTTAAGTGAAAACCTTAGACTAATATTTGACTTTTGGAGAAACGAATCTTTTTGGAAATTTTGTCGATTCCATAAGGTCTAGAGAGTAGTTTATAATTTTGTGGGGTGATTGGTTCGATTCACGAGGTACTCGGGAGCATTTTGGCCACTTGGCTGAATTTGTTTTTTGGGGTTTTGGGGGTTGACTGGGTCAAGATGACCTCCGTTGGCAATTCCAAGGGCACGGATGAGTTTGTAGCGTGTTTTTACATTGGTATGCATGTTTGGTTTGTATCCGGAGTCTTGGATGCATCGCCTAGGCCTGGGGTCGAATTTTGTGAAAACTAGATTTTCGCCGGGCTTCGGTGCGCCGCTCAGCTGGTTTGGCCACTGCGTCTACCGACAGTGCGTTTTGTCCGCGTACGCGCGAATCGCCTTGTCGAAGAGTTCCACAGACTCGCGAGGCGTTTTCCGTTATGCTGACCGCTCACGCATAAAGTGTTTCGTTTAGGCGCAGTCGACACGCACGAATCCGCATCTAAAAAGCTTCTCCACGTACGAGTTCGACGTACGCAGTTGTCACAGATGTAGATCGTTGTTTCTAGAATTTCAAATTCCCAACCACCTTCCATTGTTAAATCTTCAAACCCAGATGTCAGATCATGGGCGATTTTGAGCTTGGGTGATTTATTCGTGGTGTCTCCTTATACTCGTCGTGGTTTATTTATGTATAAAGTATAGAATTGATCAGAAGGTATCTAAGCCGATAAGATGGTTTATGAACTCTAAGTGTTTCGTGAACCTTTCTTCACCCGAATGAAGCTTCGTGGGAAGATTTTTTTTTTCTTCTTAAGCTTCTAATCATTAGTTATATTGCTATATGATGTTGTTGTTTTGGTTGATGATGTTGTGTATATTGTGGACTGTTTTGGGGTTGTGTTCTTGTGGTATTTTATGGTGGGAAATTGATGGAATAACTTGGATATTCTATTGTTGATGTTGTTCTTGTTGTTTGGTGTTGATTTAAATTGGAGGGGAAGCGAAAGATATAGGAAAAGTGCTGCCCAATATTTCTGACAATCATAGTTTTGTTGTTGTTGTTTGTTGGACTGTTTAGAGATTATCTTTATGATGTTTTGGGTGGAAAAGGATATGGTAAACATAAGTATAATGTTATGAAGGGTGTGGACTGAGTTATGAAAGAAGAATTGGGTTCGAATTACGCTTTGTTATTCATTAAACGAGCTTGCCGCTCAATATGATTCTTAAAGTAATCGAAGAGGTTTATATTGGATTATATTGTAGTTGTTGCTATTGTTGGTTGTTGTTTTTGTTGTTGGGCTGTTGATGACCTTTGGTGTCTTTTGGGATGTAGTATAAACAGGGGAAATGTGGCCCGCTTTTTCGTAGGTTATAAGATTAGCGAAATACGATAGTCATGACCTTATATGTTGATGACGATATCATTTGACTTATTGTAGACGCAAGAGGATTATGTTAAGCTTGGTTGTGGATTGAGAAGGAGATTATCCAGGTATGTTAAGGTTGTTCCTTCTTTTCTTAGCATGATTCCATATATGGTAGGAACGTAAAGAACCTTATAACTAGAGATTTATCAAAGTAGAGCTTGTCATATTGTGGCATAGTTCCCGAGTGTTATGTCATTCTTTCCAAGGGGCCATATCCCCTCCTTATGTCCTTGAGTTTATAAAGAGACAGAAGAGATGTTACGCCCCGGAAAATTTCGCGCTACCAAGATTGTAGACGGCTTAGTATGAGCTCAAAGAAGAGTAAAGTCATACAAGGATGAAGATTATATTATATGAGTAGTACATGGGAAGTTGAGAAAGTCTTAAGAAGGATCCTTAAGGCAAATGTGGGCCTAAGCCCTCCAAAAGGATAATTTAAAGGTACGTTTTCGGATGATCTGAGTTAAAGAGGCCAAAACACCATTATAAGTTTGGAATTTGGAATCACACCAAAAATGAAAGTTGTAGATAATTGAAATAGCTTTCCAACCATAGGTCGTGGGCTCTCATACGATATCGGGATCAAACGTTATGCGCATTTCAAGATCAGCTGTCAGGGCAGGAAATTAACCCTGCGCGAACGCACAGGGCAAGATCCTGCAGCTCAGCGCGAACGCGCCACGTGGCAGCGAAATCGCGCTGAGCAAATTTTAAGTACACCCCCTTATTTTCTTCAGCCAAACCACCCCAAATCCTCTCTAATCTTCTGGAAATTTCCCCAAACTTCCAACACCCACTTTTAAGCCAAAACCAGGTATAATTCCCGAATTCTGGTTCGGATAGCGTATAGTTACGACTACAAAATCGTATAGCGGCGCGTTGTGGCTTAAGCTTAAGGTGGAGAAGTGAAGATATAGCAATATTATCGAGAGAAAGGTATGAATCTCTTGTTATTAATGTTAATCTTGGTTTATTTACGGAGATGGAGCTATTAAATAATTATAAAATGATTTTGTTGGTGGAAATATGGGATGTTTATGAGATATCTTGGTATTGAGAATATTATGGTTGATGTTGGTGTTGTTGTTGTTGTTGTTGGTTACTAAATTGAGATTTCGGGCCAGGCATATAAACAAGGGAGATGCTACCCGATTTTCGGCAGAATATAAAATAGTTTTGATTTGAAAACTTGGAACAAGTGTGCGATAATGAGTCTAACGTTAGTGTAAATCCTCTTGAATATAAATTTACGAGCTCGGACGGATAAGCATAACTAATAGGAGGTCGAACAGGTATATTAAGGCTAGTCCCTTTCTTTCAAAAGGCATGATTCCTATGTTATGATTCCATATATGTTTCCATAACCTCCTTATTTCTAAAAGTTAGAAGTTCATGACTCAAGGGCATGACTCCTTTTCTGATAGTCCATAAATGTTTTCCAAAATGTCCATATTTCTCAAACCAGAGAATTATGAGTCTATAAGCTCTTATGACAACAACGATGGACATGTCTTTACAGTGATAATGATGATGTCAAAGATGAGAATATTTCTATGATGATCATGATGATGATGATTTCATGTCTAAGAATCCTAAGCTTATGAGTTCAATGTGAATATGAGAATGTTGAGCTATTTCTTGATTTCCGCAATTTTATTCATTGATGATGACTCTATTTTCAAAAGTTCCAAAGTGTATAAATTGACGCTTTATGAGAATTAGGATTTTATATGTTTTCCCTTGATGTTATTCTTCATTGATAGTCTCACCTCATAATGCTAGTTCCTTCAAGGTGAGACATGACGGTCATGATTATTCCATAATACAATCGGAGGTTACCGACCTTACGTCACTCTGATAGAGTCATAGCTTTTGATTGGGCTCTTGTGTATGCTTATGTGATAAAGATTACACCGCGCCTATACGGCCGGGCAGCACCACTACGGTGAGTGGCTTATGGATGATTACACCGTGCCTATACTGTCACGACCCAAACCGATGGGCCGCGACGGGAGTCTGACCTCTAGCGACCAAACACCCCTAAACACTTATCTGAAACATACTGAACATAAAAGGCCCATAAATGGCATAAGTTGATCTCATAAAAGGGAACGTCAGGACTCTGTACAATCTGCAGATATACATAACATGCGGAAGAACAGTGCAAGCCGGCTAGGCTGCTACATATACTATACACAAAAGAATAGATGCCGACAAGGCTACCTCGTCTGACTAATACATCCAACTGTCTACAGACCTCTACTGGAATGAAAGCTGTAGAAAGGATGGGACAGGACCCCATCGTACCCATCTATATACATCTCGTAAGAAAGGCCTACCAAAATAGACTGCAACTCCGAAACCAAATGGAGTGCCGATTCTATTTGGATAAGGGTCTACTAAGGTAGGACTACCTCCTGTCTACACTCCGTGCGGGCATGAACGCGGCCCCGAGCAGAATGGGGAGTCAGTACGGATAATGTACTGAATATGTAAGGCATAAAGGCAACATGTATGAATATATAAATAGAAATCATGAACAAGATCTGACTCATAAGCTGAAATGACTATCTGCATGAATCTGTATGAACTAGTATCTGTCTGCATCTGACTGAGTCTGTGTGTCGGAAAGTATGGGCATGCATATGTATATCTAGTGGGTACACACCTCATTGTCACATCACAGGCCACACCTTCACCCCCTGTCATGCGAGCCTTTCTCTTGTATTTATCCCAACATCATAGGCCACTCATGGACCACTCATAGGCCACACCTTCACCCCCTGTCAAGTGTGCCTTTCACATATAAAACGTAATATCACAGGTCACACTATCACCCCTGTCAAGTATGCCTTTCGGTGTACCCACAGGAGCCGAAAGTGAATGCATAGTACAAGTAAAAATCGAACAACGGATTCTCAATAATATAATAACAATTTGCCTCTCATGGCCTTCTTAGAACTCATACTACTAGGACGGGGAATCACAAGATACGTATATGGGGAAAATACCATAGCCGAATGGGAGCATCAAAACTGTATTTCTCTTAGTACTTATAAGAATAGGGTAATATGGAAACTCTCTGACTCGTTTATTGGTTCGTATCATAGGATCATGCCAAAAGAAAGAAGGGAAAACCTTAACATACCTTGACGTATCTCAAATAGCCCAACTTCTATCTCTTAAACTTGTAAATTTACAATTAAGATAGCATAAGGCTTAATTAGGCTACTTGCCTTGCTTACTAATCATACCCAAGCACGTATAAAGCTTAACGAATCGTAGACAACCATCTCCTTTATAAGCTTACAATGATAACACCTATATGTATCCAAATACACGTAAATCCATCCCTAATCATTTCTTTAAAATAGTCTCATGTCACTACCTTGTCCTTCATCAATCTATCACTTCCACAAATACCTTCTCTTTACCTAAAATCACTAAAACTCTTGATGGTAAACTGAAATACAAGGGTAAGAATCATTTACATACCTTGAAGGGTCAAGAATCCCAAGAATAACTTTAACTTCAACTACCTAAGCTTCCCATTCTTAGAGAAACCCTAGAAACAACCTTCTTCTTCACAAACTCGGGTTTACGGGGACCGGGTCTTGTCAAATCTTCACTAATATGCCATAAATGCTGGGAGAGCAAAGTATTAGGGTTTTCTAATATGGGAATGAGATAAATATGAAATAAAGTCGTGGACTACGTATTTATACTCGGAGGATTAAATGCTTCAGTGGTCCGGTTCGACGAGCGAGCTGACGACCCGTCGACGTGTCGACGGTCCGTCGACGTGCTCGTCGACTGCTGCATAATGCATGGCTGGGGAACCCTATCGACGGCGCACAACGACGGCCCGTCGACAGGTTCGGCGACCCTTCAATCATGACTGGTGTCCTGCAGATTTTCTGATTCAGTTCAGATCACGTCGATTCGATTCGTTCAACTTCTAATCCTGTAAATCACCAGGAATTTCTATTGGTACCATTGCACACGGGGTAAGACACTTTCTACCTCTAAACTCGGGCTCGGGTCTTTATTCTAAGGGCATACCCGACTAGGAAACCATGGGTTTTTGTTACACCTCAAAAAAAATTTCGTTGATGTACGGTGAATAGACTAACGAGTAACAAGTTAATGATGATTTAATAATGCTTTGGAGAAGAGTTATAACATCCCTTAGATTGTTAATGAGGTGATAAACAAGTGTCAAGAAGGTTCCATAAGGATTGGAGATCAAACGAGTCGACGAGAACGAGTTCGGAGAAACTGGGCATTATACGGCCCAACATACTGGCCGTATAAAATATACTGGCCGTATGTTTGGCCGTATATTCAGCCCGTTAACACCCTCCTTGGACCAAAAGTACGACCAAACGTACGGTCAGTATAATTTATACAGACAATATGTTGGTCCGTGTAATCCAAACGGGACAGATTTTATATTATTAATAGGGGTCCAAGTTTATTTCATTTCATTTCCCCTTCACTTCCTTCTCTCTAGAACTCTCTAGAATACTTCTCCACACTTCTCCCATAAGAATTCAAGAGATATTAGTGATTCACTTCATCAAACCAAGTGAATCAAGTGTAAGAAACTCATTAAAGTTCATCCAAGACAAGGAATCCAAGTGAAGGTGAAACTAGGGTTTTGTTCAAGTGAAGTGTTTCCACCCAAGGGTATTCCTACACCATCTAAGGTAAGTTTTATGGTATTTTCATGTTGTTTAAGGTATTGAGAGGTCGAAACACTTGGATTGTAGAAGAATATAGAAAATGGGTCATGAATGTGGGAATAGTGTCATCTTTGAGTAATAGCTTGGATTGAGTCATGATTCTTGATATGTTGTGATTATGGTTATGTTATAAATGATGTTAAGAACATAGGATAGACATTATCTATGAATGAATGTAATAGTGTGCTATGACCATGGATATGGATGATTGGAAGTGAATGGAGGAATATGGATAATGTAGGTGAATAAAGACTATTGTTATGATGTTGAGAATGTTATTATTGATGTTTGGAAGTTGATATATGATATGGAGGAAGTCGTATAAATAAAGGAGATGTTGTCCAATTTTCTCTAGCTTTAGTCATGTATGCTAAGCTATCGATTTTCTAATGATAGTATAACTCTAATGAAGGTAGAAACGTGAGCATTGAAGGAGAACGTTCAAGCGATAGAATAGTTGAACCAAAAGGTATGTAAGGCTAACCCTTCTTTCATAAGGCATGGCTCTTTGGCCAAATATCTATTCTTCTATGAGCCTATGATGTCCTCCAAATGATTCTATCTTTAAAAGCTACTAAGTTCATGATTCTCGATATGTTACGATTGTACTAAATTCCTTATATGATGAGAAATCCTCTAGGGATAAATGTAATGAACGACGATAGTAATGATGCTAAAGATGCTTATGAGCTTTCATGTATATGTGCCTATGTATGGCTACTATAAAATCCCGAGCTTATATGGCCGGGTAGAATATATATATATATATATATATATATATATATATATATATTACGTGCGCACCTTAGCTTGGGTACGGATAACCACGAGCCTTGGTAGGGCCGGTATGTGAAACACCGAACCTTCATGGTCGGGTATGCTATGTAAATGATATGTCTATGTAAATGATATGTATATGGTATGAATATGAATGCGAATATGCTATCAATACGGAAATGCTATGAATATGAATATGTAAATGAATACGAGTATGAATGGAAATATGACTATGAATACGAACATGGATATGGAATGTAAATGAGTTCGGATATGGATGTATGTACACGATCACGCATTAGAAATGGGAAGTCCCTATGAAAAGCAAGTAAGTGTTTATGACGATGATACTACTATCTCCCATCCTATGCTATTTCACATGCTGTCTATTATGCTTTCATAATGATGTTGATCATGCTTTACATACTCGCACATTCTTTGTACCGACGTCCTCTTGTTTGTGGACGCTGCGTCATGCCCGCAGGTGGCCAGGGAGACAGGCTCAATCCATAGCTTTATTACTCAAGGACTACATAGCGGAGCTCCATTTCATTCGGAGCTACAGTTTTTGGTACTTATTCTTTTGTGTACATATTTATGGGCATGGCGGGGTCCTGTCCCGCCTATATGATATGACATACTCTCCTTAGAGGCTCGTATACATGTGTATATGGTTAGATGTGTTTAGCCTTGTCGACCTATATTTGGGATATCATTTTGTTAGCCTCGTCGGCTTATGTACACCTATATGGGAATTGTTATTGATGATGATATACATGTATTGTTGCCCAATGGAATTAGTATGAATAATAGATGGAAAGCATGATTTAGCTATGTGGCTTACCTAGATGTGAATGTGAAAGTATGATAAGAGATGCCCGGGTGGGTTAGCACCGGGTGCCCGTCGCGGCCCTCCAGTTGGGTCGTGACAGTTCTACTACTATGAACACGGGGGGTGTAACATTCTCTCCCCCTTAGGAACATTTGTCCTTGAATGTTCGAACAATCTCGGGTTATAAAATTTTCAGCAAAGTTTCCTCTGTACTTATACCAATCCGCCCTGCATGCAACAACCCAAAATAATGCCACACATGGCTACATACTATAACACAGAATACTATGGCCTCACTGTCACACCCTTAATCCGATAGGGTGTGATGGGCACCCGACCCTTACCTAGGGCCGAGCGAACCCGCTGACTCTCGTGAAACTCATAATCATATTGGGCCCTCATATCGTAGCATAAATACATAATGGAAGATTTTCGGAAAACAAACTTGCTTTTTCATCTTTTCAAATCAAATAAAACCCGTGATCATATAAAACCCGTAAAATAATACATCACAATACATCGGAAACATGGAGCCGCTACAAAACGACATACTACATACACGACACTCATCTACAAAGTCTCTAACATGGAACATGAATCCATATCATAATGCTTAGACTCGGTAACACTGCGGGAGAAAATGGAGCTCGCCAATCCCATTGTGGAACATCATCCGCTAATATCTTCGACTCAAATGCAGGTGTACACTCGCGCGGCATGAAACGCAACCCGAAAAGGGGGTCGATGCGGAATATGTACTGAGTATGTAAAGCATAAAATATAATAAGCGGGATTATACTGAAGTAAAGAGTATAGAAAATCATAGGATTTGCCTTTAAAACATGTGCCATGCATGTCAATATCATGAAATCATTATCGAAACATATAGCGTGTCCCGGCCCTCCATTGAGGGACTCGGTGGGTAAAATCATAATATGCATATATAAAGTATACATATAACGTGCCCGGCCCTTTGACAAGGGACGCGGTAAGTACAATCATATCATCAGCGCATACATATACATATACATATACATATACATACCTTACGGCCCTACAGTGAGGGACTCGGTGAATAGCGTGTCCGGCCAGCTAATCAAGGACTCGGTATGCCGTCACGGCCACAAATACCATATCATCTTGTGTCAATCATATCATATATATATATATATATAAAAGTGCCCGGCCCCCAGGGGGGGACGCGGTGAAAAAGCGGTGGGTTTCACGAATACATCCCCCGGGTCGGGACGC
>NC_081351.1:65538604-65558700 GCF_029784015.1 Lycium ferocissimum
AGTTTCAACAATCATAAATTTTTATACAAGATGTTATTAAATTCTGAAATTTAACTAAGTCTTACATTTTTTTAAATAGGTCCGATGCAACCATATTAAGAATAAATTCTTGTGTAGTCTTACTCATGGACCATTAATAGGCGCTACATGTTATTCAATGTATTTTATTAATGGATACAAATTTCACATGGACAGTCATAGTAGTGCAAGATCAACAATGAACAGTGGAGTTTGTATCTCGGATCCAATTTTTTTAAAGCAAACTGTGTTATTCAACTGTGAATGGTTTGATCCAACTATGTATGTTGGTGTTAAAAAGCACAATCAGTACAAATTAGTTGATGTTAATTATCGTCGCCGATATAAAAAATATGAACCTTCTATTCTTGCGATGCAAGCAACTCAAGTGTGTTATGTGTCGTATATGTAACGACCGACCTGTTTGGTCGTTATAGTCTTTTCGGCATTTTCGTCCCTTCCCGAGCATGGATTAGCTCACTTTTGACCCGAGGGGACCATTGACATGCTCCCCAAGGTGTCTAGACTTGATTTGGGCAACTTTTTGTGAGATACGATCTTTAAGCGAAAAAGAGTTGACCTGAAGTTGACTTTCGGGTAAACGGACCTTTTTTGAAAATTTGTATATTCCGAAAGGTCCGAATGGTCTTTTAGATCTTGTGTGTATATTTGGTTCAGTTCCCAATGCACTCGGATGCATTTTGGGACTTAGGTTGGGAAAGTGGACGTGAGGTATCAAGCGCTGACTCAGTCAACGAGACCTTCATTGGAAATTTCGAGGCCACGAGCGCGTCCTTAGTGTATTTTTGTGTGGGTCTGTGTATGTGGTTTTTGAGCAGATAGCCTCAGGCGTGGTTTGGGATTTCAACTGAGACTTAGAAAAGTTGGGGGATTTACAATCGGTGTCTGCTGAGGCACCGGTGCCATCCCAGCCGACGCATTGCTATGGTTTGACCGCTGGGGCGGCCAAGTGATATTGGCCCAGACCTCCACGGCGATCTGTTAGGCATTCTTGAGGCCCTGCCGTTGCGGCCCCATTACCGCCTTGAAGGTAACGGGCCTATTATTTCATTAAGTGTGTTTTAAATAAGCCCTTAGTCCTCATTTATTGCCATTACGAAAATAGAGCTCTTGGAATCTGTTCTTGGAGATTTTTAGAGAAGATTCTTGGTGGTAAGTTTCTCTAATCTTTTCACTATTTTATTAATCCTAATCATCATAGATTCCCCTTTCTCTTAATAATTCCTTAGTTATGGAAGATTGAAAGTGGGTTTTGATGAATGTTTTATCTAGGCTTATTAATGATGAAATTGATGGGATTTATGCTAGATTTTGATGAATTTAAGGTTGTTAATCATTTATCTTCCGTTATTAGAGTTGAATTCTTGAATCAAAGAGTTAAGGTTTATACCCAAATTTGAGGGTTTTGCTTGAAATAAAATCTTAGGCCTATCCTTGAGTTAAAACAGCAATTAGTGGTTGGGTTATGATCATCTAGTGCTTAATTTGATACTTTACTTTTGAATTTCCCATTTTGCCCTTGTGGGCCCCGTTTCTCCAATTTTTAGGGTTAGAATTGAACTAAATTGAATGGTAGCAATATTAGTGTCATTCTTCATGATTTCTAATATGCTTAGACTACTTTGGTTCTGAGACTCAGCGGAAAGGCAAGGCAAATGAGTGAGTTGTTGGTGTTTGCGGTTCGGCCATCTAGGTAGGTTATGCCTTACCCTTGGTGAGACTTCGTATAGCGAAGCATGTATTTAGATTATATTATCGGAGACAGCATGTGAACCTTCGGGTATGAAGCTGGGTTGGATATTGCCTTAGGTTGGGCCCTGTTGTGTGTTTGGGGCTAGTCACCCCGTGTGTTGTGATTTGATTATTCTATTGTGTTGGCTTGATGCCACGTGTTGTTAGTAGATATTGGAACATGTCGTTCCCTCTTGGTATATATTGTTGTATGCATTACCCGTTGTTTGATGCTTTTGATTCGGATATATTGTTGGCGTACCCATTGTTGGTGCTTGTGATATTGAGCATGATTATTGATGTAGATACATGCATTGCATGCACTCTCATTCTTCTTGATATATTGTTGAGATTCTGATGAAACACTGAGATGAGCTGGGCTCGGTTTTTACTTGAGTGACGTGAGAGTTTGATATTCGATGTTCGTTCCGAAATTATGGATTGAGTGAGTGCATGGACTCCGCAGGTCCCCCAGGGTGGTGCCGGTGAGAACCCCCGTGGGAAAAGATCGGGGATCTCGTCTATGCTATTGGGCAAAAGATCCGGGACGGTGGCGTAGACTTCGCGAGTCACCTTGGTTGTGTCAGAGATGTTGATATTTCAAATCGGAGTACGTGTGTACACATCATTTGCATGGCATTGCATTGCATCCATACATCATTGCATTGCATTGCATCATGGCTTACTTTGAGATGTTTTGGTGTTGTACTTGTGATGTTGGATTCAGTTTGATATATTGAGACTTGTTGCAATTGGGATTAGATGCTTCACTTAGGCGATGACGTGTACTTGACTTCGATTATGTTTGACTTATACTTGTTGGTTGCCTGCCTATCTTGCTTTATTGTCTGAATTATGTTAGCTATGCTTAGTCGGTGATGATGCCTACCGTGTCATTATTGTTTTGTCTTGCACTTGTTGCGTTCCTTTATGAATGCGAGTATCGGATAGTTCTACTTCCATCTCACATGGTGATTGTCGCCTTGACATTAGCACCAAGTCTTAAGGTGAGCACGGCCGTTCGGCGCGCCGAAGACTTCTCTATTATTTATGTCTATTCTATTCGGGAGACATAAACATTTGTATTATTCCAGACTTGTATTTTTTTCGTTTTAGATGCTCTTGTATGCCTGAGACTAGACCTGAGGGTATTATTATTATTCCGCACCACTCTACTATATATATATATATATATATTGTGAGACTTACGTATTTATTCTTTCCGCTTGCTTGATTTATTTATTTATGTCTTTATTTATCGTTGGGTTGAGGGTACCCTTACCGAGGTGAGAAAGGTAAGTGCCCGCACGGCTTAGGCAAAATAGGTCGTGACAGTATCCTAGAAAAGAAAAAGGACAAGGATGATTGGGCAGTTGTGTTGAAGGTCAAACCTCGAAATGTTGTAGAATTACCCGATGAGGAAGTAATGGTGACAACTCCAGATTTGGATGTTCCATTCCAAGTTGAAGAAGTTGAAGTCCATGAGATAGATATGAATGTTTCAATTGATGAAAATATATTCTTACATGATCCAAACGGGAATGCAATTGAAATGGATGAACCCATCGATGATAGGTTATTGCCAGAACATCATGAAATCCAAGACGAATCTACAGAAGAAGAGTATGAAACAGAGGAAACTGGGGAGGATGAGGAAGAGTTCGAAGAAGGAACAGATAGTGACTAATGCTTAGTAACATGTGTTATTGTATCTTTATTGTATTTTGCTTAAGATTTGGGTGTAAAAATTTCGATGGATGGTTGAGTGTTTTGATTTGCAAGCTTTTCTTTATATCTTTCTTGACCTATTTTACCACTTTCATCGTTACTTGTTGAATCTTGTAGTGTACTATGCGCCTATGTTGTTTGATATATGCCTTCTTATTTATTGGCTACTTATTTAGGGTTACGTGCTTAAGTTCGTAGCCAAAATACTTGCTTGGGATAAAATAACATGAAACTAAGACCATTAAATCCTTTATTAGACTATTATATTCCATTCTCGTTTTAGTTCAACCTTTGATAGAATCCTCCTGATGTTATTTTTATTACAGGTAGTAGACAGTTGGTCAGAATTCATTGACGTACTAGTCACTTGAAGGTTTTCACATCTTAGCTATTGTTGTTGAGGTATTGTTGCACTTCTATTGAAGTTCTTCTCTTAGGTTATTAAATCTCCCCTCTCTCTGTACAATATGTTAGCTAATGTTACTTATAGATTGTCTTAATTTGGTTCTACAAATTGCTAATGAATCAAATGAGAAACCTAATAACTTGACTATTGATTTGTATAATTGATAAATAGAAGTTGTTGATGACAAGAAGCTTGCTACATTTTTTACTTATTTGATGAGCAAGTGTGGCCAAAAATTGAATTTGATGAGAACTAATGCTTGTGTTGTCGGGTAATATTTCGAGGGTACGCAATGTGAATATCTTTTGATTTTCAGGTCTTTTAATTGAGATCTGCAAAAACTTGATACAAATTACTGCATGTAGTAAAACCACTAGTTCTACCACACCAGCAGCCAATTCCTAATATTTCACAAAATAACCAAATCCTATCTTGATATACTGAAAACCAGCAATTAAGTGACTACTCCATTATGTCCATTAACTGTTTCTCTGACTGTAATCCTTGATAGCAATATTTGATCCTAACACAATATTTTCCATTTGTTGTCCCTTCCTCAAGGGGATGAGCACAAAGTGCTAATACCACCCATTGAGAAAGATTCAATAAATGGATCATGTGTGTCATACCATGTATAATTTTCCCTTTTATTGGAGTTGAACAATGTTTCTTGTAATATAATATATTGATCCTTGCATTGTTTTCAGCAAAAAACCAGTCACTAAAGTTGCTTATCCCTGCATATCTGTAAAGGACATTACACAAATCATGTATAAACTCTTATGATCATATCCAAATTCTAGAAACACACCAGTAACTTGTATACACACTGATGATATTATGAGCAATTCTAGGTCCTGTACAATTACTAAAATAAAAATAATCCTGATGGGCAGCATCAGCAACCATAATTTAAACCTCTCAGCTTCCTGCATGTAGTAGCAACTACTGCCTCTCACAATAGAAACTATAAGTTGCAGGTTTGCTTGTGTAACAACCTGCAGATTTTGTAAATCATGATTAGTCATATTCCGTGAATGGTAGAATGAAGGCAGCGACCGGCGAATTAGTTTCGGGTTCAGATCCGGATCGGGGTTACTCTTTATGGATTGCTAGAGTAATAGGACATATACTAACATTATTGCTCTTATGTTCTGTTCCACCTATTTGATGCTCAGTCATGACCATGTGATAACGTTATAAAAAAACAACCAATTTGTTTGCTATGAAAAGGCAAAAGTGATATTAATAGGGAAAATTAGAAGTCCATCAGAATTGCGTGGAAAACGGTTCTGTTTTGTTGCATTTTGAAGGAGAGAAATTTGAGGTGTTCTAATGGAGTCTCAGCTCCAAGATATGTATAAAAGACTAGATTGTTAATACTCTTTTTTCTTGATTGTAACCATTGTAATGTAGATGATGCTCTTATGCTTTTGAATTTGGTATGGTCCTTGAATTTAGGAGTGAAAGCAGTGTACAACTCCCTGTTTTTGTATAGCCTTTGCATCCTATTGATGTTGGTCAATTAAGATTTACTTTTGCCTGATATAAACAGAGTCTAGTAGACGGGAAGAACTGAAAAGCAGGTTTCGATATTGACTTAAATACGATGAGAAATAACTGAAATTGTCCTTTTATGTGTTGTTTAGGAACTCTAACTGTCTTTATTTTCATATTCTGTTACTCGACTATGAGACAGTGTACATATGATCACTTGTATCCAAGTTGTATGAAACTCTTTTTTGTTAGTCATCATGAGGCTTCCAACGAAAAATGGATAAATATCCACTCCCTTATATTTGGAATTCATTTCTCTTTTTATTTGGTAAAATTGAATGGTTAGTATTCTTGATGTTTTAATTTCACTAGTTATTATAGGAAATATATCAAGAAATATTACGGGAAAAATCACAGTCTCAATTTGATATTGATCAATGTGAAGCATATTATGAAGTTGCTGGGGGAGCAAGGAAGAGAAGAATATATGGTCTTGGATCTCAAGCACAAAGTTATTATGGGCGAATCTTAATGTCAATTCTAGCTTCAATGCTTCGGCATCGGCCTACCTTGACTTCTCAATCGCTGATAGAAAATATGGAGGAGTTAGTGATGCAATTGATTCCTACATTATTCGATCGCATGCTTCCTTTATTTATTGAGAAGGCACGGAATGATTTCTTCACCATCACATCATCCAAATACTCCTATTGACAAACCATCGGTTGTGACACCCATAGTGCCTCCTACCTCTTTGCTAACGTTCGGGATGTTGATCCTTTAGTTTCGATGATGATCGTAGTCCTTAACCGTGCATTAGTTTTTTATGTTATCTATTTTTTTTTTCTTGGAAAGAACAAAATTATGCACTAAAAATACTTGATGGATGTGGGTTCTTTTGGTAGTTGATAGCTTGGTGTTGTCGGTGTTTTGGACTTAACGATTAGGATTTCGCTATCTATTTTGAATCTTTTTTATAAATATTATTTTATGTGAATGTCAGTTATTTTTAAGGGTATTTATTAATTTATATTTAGTATGTTTCAACAGGTGTATTTAAAATAAATAAATAAATAAAAAGATTTTTAGAAGAAAAATATTTGTGACAGATTTGCAATGGATTTTGGTCGTTGCTAGAGGGAAAATACTAGCCTATGGACTGCGACAAACGTTGTATTGTCGCTAAATGCAGGGAATAAATAATTCAAATATGTTACGACGGATTAGCGACAAAGGTTTTCGTCGCTAATTTACTAAATCGACAAAATGAAATATGAAATTAGTCACGGAATTCATAACAATAGCGACAAAATATTCCGTTGCTATAATGTGGAACATATCTCATACGTCGCTACTCTGTCGCTAAGTTTGCTACGGATTTCATTTTTCCGTCACTAAGAGGTTAGCAACGAGCAAAATAGTAACAGACGATATTCCATCGCTAATCCGTCACAACACATGTTTAGCGACAGATATATGCTGATTAGCGACAGAATACGTCCGTCGCTAAACGCTCTTTTTTTTTTAGTGTAGCTTTGTTATATATATAGATTAACATAAGTAGGCTCTTCTTGGCTATATTGACTTTGTTGTTTATGAGCCTCATATTTTTTCGATGGACTGAGCTGGTATATCCTTTTTCAAACCAGTACGCTTTTTTTCTTTATTGTTGTTGTTCTCCTTAGTCTCTTGCTTGTCTGTGCCATTCTCAATAGTCTTCCTCTTTTTTCTGGATATTGGCTGAGCTGTTGAGACCATAACAATCTTCATTAAGATACTTTCTTCTTGTTGTATTTCTTCCTTTTTCCAAATCCTTTTGATTATGTTATAATAGAGCAGTCTTGAATTGAATTGTGATACCTTCCTTATCTAGCTCATCATCCACCTTTCCCTCCTCATTTTGGCGTTCTTTATCCTTTTTCTTGGATTGATTTTTGGATAGCTCATTCTGAATTAGTGTCATTTCCTTCTTTTATTTTGCTTTGTCAGGCTTTTTTTTTGGCCTCTTTGTTCTATTTAGTATCTTTTTCTTTATCACTGTTTTCTTGCTCTTCTTATTCTCTTCATTTCCTTTGTCATTCATTTTGTTTTCAACAATAACTTAACTGGAATCATCTTCTTTCCTGTATGGCTTACTACTCGATTCTGCTTGGTCAGAAGGTTTCTCATTGTTCCCATTCTCTTCATTTGCTTCGTATTTTTTGGTTCAACTCTCCTACATTGAAGAATGGACTGTCCCAGATTTTTGCAGTGTGTCCAAAACTAAAGGGCATTTTCATATTTCATATTTCAAATTTTGCATATATATATATATATATATATATATATATATATATATACACATTGCGAGGATATGATTCATCTTCTAAGCGTACCAAATAGAGTGAAATTTTGGTTTAGTCAAGTTTACTTCCACTCTCACTTTTGTCACGTTAGGTCGCGTCTTATGATCTGTAGCTAGATCCATAGTTAGAGGAGTACCTAAGGGAGCAACAATTTGCTTAACATTATTGTATGGAAATGAAATGGTAACTCTGGCAGCAAAACCCAAATTGGCATAATTGGAGAATCCTTCTCCGTTTGAAATTCGGAGTCCATTTCTCAATCCACATAACTTTTATTCAAGTTCAATTGATTTTTGTACCATACAGTATTAAAATCATCCTTAATAGAGAAATCTAAAAACACAGTACGATAATCATAAAACCAAACTTAACATCACATCTTACAGTAACCTTCTCATCAAATTTTAATATGATCTTTTATATCTGAGGCCGGGTCTATTTGAATTTTTCCTTGAGAGTGAACTGACATTATTCAGCCATAACCCCATAATAGTCAACTGATTTGAAGATAATCGCTGGCATGCCGTTATGAGTAGTATATTGAGCCTTAACATTAAGATTTCCATATCGATTTTTGGTGGGGCTCGGCATAGGTGGAACTTGAATTGCTTTCGCATAGTTGATTGTTTGTGGAATTGATTCAGCCTCAGTGTTCGCATTAGCTGTAGGTGTTTGATTCTCCGTTGGACGCGCTGGTTCCAGCCCTGCCGACGTCCCAGGGAACGTAGCTTGATGTTCAGTCACAAAGAATAGAGGAAATATTACCGTTAATAACTAACGTTTAAAAATT
Organism: Lycium ferocissimum; assembly: GCF_029784015.1. Classification (NCBI taxonomy): domain Eukaryota; kingdom Viridiplantae; phylum Streptophyta; class Magnoliopsida; order Solanales; family Solanaceae; genus Lycium; species Lycium ferocissimum. The sequence goes on from NC_081351.1 coordinate 65,547,141, forward strand.
GTAGGAAGAGCGTTTTTAAGAACTTCCAGAGTGAGGACCCATCTAGTAATATTTTCTTCAACTTAATTTATGTAGCAATGGTTTAATGGTTTTTTTTTTTTTTAAAAGAAAAAATAAATTTAGTACTTGTGAATTGATATATTCATGAAATTTCTATGCTCTTTCTACAAAGATAAAAAGCTTAATACATCAGCGACCATTAAACTTGGTAATACATTTATTCGACACACAAAATATAGTTTGTTTTAGTTATGCATCTGAACACATGATAAAATGTTAACGGTAAATACTTTCAATTCAAAACTTGAAAAAGCCTTTTGCACTGAGTTTTCTCAAACGTCCGTAGGTGGTTAAGTTACCACGCAAAAGCTATGTCATCTCATGCACGAGCCTAAGTCGAAGAAAATCTCAAGCTTGTTTCAATTGAGAAGGTGACATGTTCTATGCGATTAATCTAACTATCTGTAGATATTTGAGTACACGCGCAAAAAAAAATTAGATAAGCGAAAGTGTCTAATAGAAATATTATCATGTGTTCAAATATTTAAGATAAAATTTGTTCAATGGTAAATAAAATTCTTGACTAGTTTAAAAACTACCTATGTACTAAGCCAATATAAAATAGTAGAAGGTATAAGACTTAGAGTGTGTTTGGTATGGAGGAAAACATTTTCTAATTTTCTCATGTTCGTTTCGTCAAAATTTTTTTTTTTTTTTTTTTTAGACAAACAAGTTCATTAAAAATGAGAAAAATTTACTTTCCTAATGAAAATAGGGAAAACAAGTCCTACAAGTGACATTCCACCAACCACCCCACTCCATCCAACCTATTCCCACCATCCCCCACCACGTAACTCAACTCCCCCCCCCAAAAACTTTTTTTTAAAAAAGTTTTTCTTTTTGGTTTTGTGTTCCCCCTCGCTCACCCCCCATGCGACCCCAACACCCCACCACCCCCGCTAAAAAAAAATTTAAAAAAAGTTCTGAAAAGATTTTTTTGTTTTTTTTGGTTTCTACGCCCCCCGCCACGACACCCACCACCGCCCTCCAATTTTTCCCGAAATTTCAACTTGATATATTTTATTTTACTTTTACAAAAAATATCTAAAAAATGAAAAATTTGTGTGGTTAAATTTGGTGTGTGGGTGGGTGGGTGGTAGTGGCGTGAGTGGTGGTGAGGGAGTAGTGGGTGGAGTTTAATGGGTGGTGAGGTTGGTAGGGCTTGGGGTTGGGTGGTTGTTGGGTGGGGTGGGTGGTGGGTGGTGAGGGTGGGGATGGGTATGACGCGGCGTGGTGGGGCTGGTAGGGCTTGAGTGACTATTTTCTTAAAAATACTTTTTACTAATCAATTGAACATGAGAAATTCAGTTATTTTTTCACTGCCCAACTGAAAATAAAAAAATAAGTAAAAATTTACTTATTTTTAATTAACATATTTTTCAGGAAAATATTTTCAGTGGTAAACAATTTCCTCCGAACACACCCTTAATGATTATCGGATAGAAATAACATATTTAAAAATAGGTTTAAAAATAACATCAATAAGAATACTATGAAACAGAGCGCCGCTCAGGAAAAAGAAGACGACAAAATTATGTGAGCGTCAGACGACAAGTTTTTAGGATAAGAAGTGGAGAAAAGTATGATAGCGTAGGCATTTGACACGTCAGAAGCAAACGTGGGGAGCTTTTGCTTCCTCACCGCTGCATGTAGAAATGGCGTTTTCTTTCTTTTTGCATGTCGTAATGCCACTACTTCCTGCCACCTCTCATCCTCAAAATTAGTATTACTATTAAATTTTCCTCGCAAAATTAATTAACTTAAAAGAAGTGATAAACTCGAAATACACTAGACATAGTTTATATGGTATTTTTACTTCTCAAATGTCGAAATGCATAGCTCGTACTCCCTAGATCCCAATTTATGTGATATTTTTAATTTTTCGAGAGTTAATTTAATTAAATTTTGAAGTTAAATTCGATTAGATTAACTTAATGTTTTAAAATTAAAATTTATGTATTTGAAAACTACATAAGCAGTACTATAAGTTGCCAGTTTTTTCATACTCCCTCTGTTTCAATTTATGTGAACCTATTTCCTTTTTAGTCGGTGCCAAAATGAATGACCTCTTTCCTTAATTTGGAAACAAATTCACTTTATGAAATGATTTACAGTCACACAAATATTCAAGACTTATTTTGAACCACAAGTTTCAAAAGTCTTCCCTCTTTCTTAAATGTCGCGCCCAGTCAAATGGGTTCACATAAATTGAAACGGAGGGAGTATCATTTTTGTGAAAAAATACATCTTAAAGTATTAATTAAACTTTTTACAATTTGAATATCGAAAAGCCAAATATCACATAAATTGAGACAAAAAGACTAGTACTTAAATCACTTTAATGGAGCAATTTTTACCTGTATTGTCCGTCTAGTTATTTCCTGATATGAGCTAGCTGTTACGCCAATATACTGTCTTTTCATGTGTTTTTGTCATTCAAGTCAATCAAACATTTTACGCACAAATTAAAGTGAAGAAAATTGTCCCAAATCAAAGGGGATATTCTTTTCGTTTCAATATGTTTATCTTGTTTTTTCTTTTAGTCTCTTTAAAAAATATGTCTCGAAAATTTTTTTAGTTTCAATTTAGACCATGATATTAGAATTTGTCCTAAATTTTCTAATTTATTTGTATTCTATCATAATTATGTGCTCAAAAAGGTTTTTTTTGATGAAAAAAAAAATCTGTGTGGAAAAAATCTCTTCCATATTTGAATAATCCTTTTCTGAGGAAAAGTTTCAAATTTTTATAAATTGAAGATCCGTTGCTCTCACATACAGAAAAACACAATAGCTTTTCCAATATCGTTATTAAAGAGTTTTGTTTAGGGAGATAATATACTATCAATAATTTTATGTTTTTCTATTCATTTTTCATATGTAGATCAAATTAAAATATTAACTTCTTTTAATATATTTTTTTTTTTGTTGTATAATTTATTATCGTTAAAGTTTGGCAACTATTAGCTTTCGCGTAACGTTTTATTTATTTAGACCCCAACATTTGACACATTACGTAATTGAGCTCACAAGATTAAAAAAAACATTTTAGTACATCCTCATTTTGCAGATCACAGGATTGAAACGGATAGAGTATATAAAAGCTGCAATTACTACTCCATATGATATACTAAGCGAAAAGAAAAGAACCGAAGGAGAGAGAGAGATAATATGGAGGCGGAGACAAGTGCAGCCCCTACTCTGGCAAGTGCAGCTCCTGTGACGGAGGAGACTAAGAAGAAGATGATAATGGTGGCTATAGATGAGAGTGAAGAGAGTTTATATGCTCTAAAGTGGGCATTGGATCACTTGCTCACCGATCCTTCTTCTTCTACCATCATCACTTTGATTAATGTCCAACCTTTTTTTGCCCCCATGGTTTATCCTGCTGGACCTGGTATAGTATTTTTTTTTGCTCTATGCATCTCCCAAAATGCTTAGTTATGTTGAGAACTTGAAATTATTTCTTATTCACACTTTAATTTGGTGTATTAAGGGCAATTCTGTCTTTAACTATGTTTCTCCATGTATTAATAACTCTTATGGTAAATTGTGGCAGCTGTTTCACTTTATACTGCATGATCCATTGCACTCATTTAACGGTTATTAATTCGTTTATATTTATAGTTGTGTTTGCAGCGCCTACTGTAGTTGAAGCCGTGAAAAAAGCACAACACGAGAATGCAACTAGAATACTCTCTCGGGCACTCCATCTCTGCAAACAAAAAATGGTACATTTAATAGTTTCCTTTGTCATTATCAATTTTGAATAAATTTCTCCTTGGTTATTTATGTATAAAAAATAAACGAAATAGTAAAGAACCAATGATTTTGTAGAATCCATTTAAGGAGGATGCGCATAGTCTTTGACACTAAGATTAATGTTTTGGGGATGGGCCTAACTCACACTTTTCGGGATCCTTCGCTGGGCAGTATAAGGAAAATAAGTCATCATATAAAAAAATTCATACGCCATCTTGTTTTTGGTATGAACTCTTCAATATTCTTACACTGGATTATTAATGTTGGAAATCTTACGGAAAATACTTCATCACTAATATTTGTAGGGATTTTTCTTCATCACGAACACTTGTGGGACCTCCTTCTAAGCTTGAGGAAAATCTTGATCACGAACACTTGTAGAGAATTCCGTAGCTTGAGAGCATGCCAATGGCAATCGTCCTTAAGGATATTTCACCAGTATGGGTGTATCCCCCGATTGACAAGCTCTTCTAGTACAAAGCTAGGAAATTTAATCTAACAAAGATTTCACAAAAATAGAAAACCCAACACACTATAATTTATAAGGAAAAATATGATTTTGTATATATCACCTCTGCCAATGAACATAACTTAAAGTATATATAGGTTCAAACAATTAACTAATGTCAGGCTAATATATTAGCCAAATAACGTATCTGATAAATGGCATCACAAATGATGATTTCATCATTAACAACATATAAAGAGCTATTTAATGTAGTAAATGTTCTGCTATAACGTTGTTCACTTTGATTACAAGTTAAAGACCATTCAATTTGGTCTTGGAGACATAACGTTTGTATTTAAAATAATGACTCATTAATATATACTAAAATAATGAATTAAAAACTTCTTTTTGAGATATTTAATTCAATATTTTCACAGCAATCCTTCACCATCTCAAAAAGAATAAAAAGGAATAGAATGAAATAAGTCGTTTCTTTGGGTTTCACATATAGTACAATGCGTCGAATCAAGTGTCTCGTAGACTATGAACCAGACCTAGATAAAATAAGATTAAACTTACAGTACAATTGGTGAAGTGTAACACTTCTATGAACCAAAATTCATTTGTAAGCTCATTGTCTTATTTTATCACATCATACTCGCACAATCTTTGTCGTTATCGCGGTTTTGCGCTAAGAGGCCATGCGCGTGTCCTAGTATTCATGAATGCTCTAGAAATCAGTCACAATTTCATAGGAGCGGCACCACTCCACACTCATATAGGTCCACCCATCAAGTGTAAGTGTATTACGCGAGCAATACACCACCTATAAAGGATATGAATGCTGGATTAAGAGTTTATAGCTCGACCTCGCTTTGCCTTGCAAGTTGTTGCACTATATTCACACACCATAGGAAGAGACGTAATTTAATAGTGCACTTTGATCAACTAATGACTTGTTATTACCAGTATGAACCTAATTCATGGGATCTCCGATCACATACGTTGGGTTACCATCATTGTTAATCTTCTCAAATGACAAAAATAATCTCATTCCCCTTGGATGTTTTTTATAGTCTGTGAATCGGCCAAATTCACCTCAGACATCACATAATAATTTCATCTTATAACAACGTTGTTTTATCACTTTATGTTCCAAACGAATATGTTTTATTGCCACCGAATATTCACTACAGCTAACGCTGCTTGGCAACCGCAATATATAGACATGTTGGTTTTAACTCAACCTTAATACATGTTGGTTTTAACTCAACCTTAATACTCACTGAGAAGTCTCATTACCAGTCAACTCCAAACCATACTCATATTTCATTATGGTCTACTTGGCTGATTTTCATGCTATTACACCTCCACAAAAGGTGAACACATAACCATAAATCCACTTAACATCATTGTACCCCTCTAGTACAATAAATATTAATTCAGCTAACACTTTACCATCATTTGCTTCTTATCAAACTTTATTTTCAAAAGCATTTCGAACAACACCACCACATGTTATCATTTTTTTTTTTCCAAAAAATTCTCCAAACATGACTTTAGTAAGATACCATGACCCCCACATTTTCAAGAAATTTAAGACAGGAAAATAATATTTTTCATAGGAAAATAATATTTTTCATAAGTCATAAGACATCATAACCCCCACATTTCCAGAAATTCTACGATAAGGGAATAATATTTTCATAACTCATAAGAAGAATTACTAATTTCTCATAAGAGATTTCATCTTATAAATAACAAACTAATAGTATAACTTCACCCAAACGATTTTGTATAGTTACCCACACTATGCCATTATCAATAAATATTTTAAGAAAATAATATTTTTATCAAGAGTTGGATAAGAAATAATACAAATACTAGTTTTTTTTTTATTTAAAAATAGTAAACACAAATAAACAAACTATGATGACAATACTCATTGCCCATTAAAATATTATTTTGGTTGATACAACCTTATCATACTCAAATAAAATCTTCTCTTCAAGTTTTTTCTAGTAATTCCACAAGAATAAAATTATTGGCTCAAATAATAGAAATATAAATTACCCCGATTAATACCATTAATTTTTCCATTTTTTTAAGAAGAATTTTTCCATTCTAAGAACTTGAATAGTTCTAGAATCACCAACATAAATAAACTATTTTTCTTCTTCAACTTGGGTGTAGAATATGCTTAGTAACACCAAAGTTTAACACTCAAGCTCTCATTAATACAGATTTACTTGAGAAATGACTACTTTGATTATATCATCCGCTTAGCCAAAATTATTTTCACTTAGCGGGATTGTCAATTCTCTAATCTTCTTCAACATTTTAGAGTGCGATGGCTTAAATTTGCCACACACAAAACAATTGTTATCTCACTAAAGGCTGGGTATTTACATTGTAAAATTTCAATATCATATCAATTGACACATGAAATCAACTTTGTCAGAACCACCTCATGCTAAAAGAATTTTGTTAGTGTTAATTTTATTTCCATAATCAAATACTATTTTTTTCCTAAATGCAAAGGCTACAAAGCTAAAGATTGACTTGCACATAAATATATCATATTTATATAATAATTAAATCAGTCGTAACAAATTATTAAAAAAAATAACGCCTTTCGATGCCTAAAGTAAATTTATCAAAAGTACACTTTGATGAACTCCAACGCAGATATTTTGCCACAAAATCTCAATTGTGTAAGGCTTCAATAATGAGATTTTCACTCATAAAAATAAGTATGCATATGCTTCCTTTCCCATCGATTTCTGTCATATATGAGAAGGCTTCTATAATGCATAATCACCCTAAACTACCAGTAAATTAGAGGAACTAGCTAGATGATAAACATAGATATTCTTAGATCCTAAAGTAATTTCACAAAAATACAATATTATGGTCTTCCAATACATTTTATCACTTCAGAAATTTCAAAATTGAAGGTTTAAAACTTCATAAACACTTTGTTCCAACCAAAACTTTACGTATTTGTTTTCCATATATATACTACACAAAACCAACAATCGAGAAGTTAAAGCGCAATATCTTTCACCATACTAGATGCACATACACATTAACAATCTGAAGTCTGTACTAGCAAATAATATGCATTCATAAATACTTCTAAAATAGCAAGGAGATTATATGTATCGCCTCAAATTCATCTACCTCTTATAAAGTACGTTTAACATTCAAATTTTTGTAACGCGTGCACAAAACTTAGACAGTTAATACTAAGTTAACTCTTTCAATTTTCCGTAAGAATAAGTGAAGATATCCTTAAGATTGTTGGAAATCTTACGGAAATACATCACTAATATTGTAGGGACTTCTTCATCACGAACACTTGTGGGACCTCCTTCTAAGCTTGGGAAAGTACTTGATCACGAATACTTGTAGAGAATTCTTCGTAGCTTTAAGGCATGCCAATGTACTTGTCCTTAAGGATATTTCACCGTATGGGAGTATCCCCAGGATTTAACAAGCTCTTCTAGTACAAAACTGCCCAGGGCAGGAATCTAACAAAGATTTATTTAAAAAATAGAAAACCCAACACACTATAATTTATAAGGAAAAATATGATTTTGTATATATCACCTGCCAATGAAAATAACTTAAGTACATATAGGTTCAAACAATTAACTAATGTCAGGCTAATATATTAGCCAAATAACGTATCTGATAAATGGCATCACAAATGATGATTTCATCATTAACAACATATAAAGAGCAATGTTATATAACGTTGCTCACTTTGATTACAAGTTAAAGACCATTCAATTTGGTCTTAGAGACATAACGTTTGTATTTAAAATAATGACTCATTAATATATACTAAAATAATGAATTAAAAACTTCTTTTTGAGATATTTAATTCAATATTTTCACAGCAATTAATAATACGACATGTAGCTTTCATTGTAAGACTTACTTGTACTAGCCTAACTTATACAAGAATGCACTTATATTTGATAAGAGTTGGATCCTAGGATAAGAATACACGTGATACAATTAATTTTTGATGTTGTTATCACAACCACTATAATAATCTATGCATTATGATTCATATTATAGCTCCATTCTGTATAATTATTAACGCTTTTGGAATTTATATATATATATATATATATATATATATATATATATATATATATATATATAATATATTTGTCATATAAATATGTTTGTGAATCAGACGATGTCCTAACGTATTGGTAATTTTATTAAGGAATTCAGATGAAATCCTGGGACACGTGGACCGTGGCTGTGTTCACAGGGTGAAACGGGGGTTAAGTAATATAGTAAATTACAATCATGCTCTCAAAGGAGAATTTGATGTAGGGTGGTGGTGAGTCAATTGTAGATGATATTGAAATATAAATGTTAGTAATTTCAATTTCGCATTACTATCATAGCAAACGATATTTGATTCACATTATGCAATTTACCCCTTGAATATGGCATTGTCCTAGGAGATTTAAGATATATAAGAATCATACCAAATCTAACAAAAGAATCTGCTTATCCCTACTCGTTTTTTATATCAATGAGTTCCGGTGACTTAAATTTCAGGGAGCAGCAAAAAGCCCAAGTTATAAAAGGTAAAATGACACGTGTATTTTGGAAGAGTTATCGCTCTTATTCCTTGTTCAGGAATTGAAAAAAAAATATTCTGTGTCATTTAAATTGTTTTGAAATTTCAGTTCTTCTAGTTGGTGTTTTAAAGCTTCAACTTCTGATTAACCTTTAGCATATACTAAGATCAAGCCTGGTGTTGTGGTGTTTGAGTCAATGTTAAGCATCTAATTTATGGTTGTTTCAGGCACAGGCGGAGACACTGGTCCTTGAAGGGGACCCAAAAGATAAGATATGTCAAACTGCTGATGAATTGCACGTTGACCTTCTAGTGGTGGGTAGCCGAGGGTTCGGCAAGATCAAAAGGTAATATTTATTTTCCCAAATTTTGAGGCAAACAACAGTGGCATTACATGATTGGAGTAGGGCAGTTTCCCTTAGATTGGAAACATTGCGTTTTACTCTTGTTTTTTTACATGCTTCGAAGTTTTGCAGATTTAATTTGTTAAAAAAAAGTATTATGAGTGGAATCACTGATAAACGACATCTTCTAATAATGTAAATGTTTTGGTAAAGTGAAGATTTTTTTTTTAAATTAAGCTTCTTGATTGGGATATTCATAGGGATATTCTCTGGTACCATATAAAGGTAAACAATATATATAGGTGTTAATCGGTATAACTATTTCGTTAGAAATCCTTCTTCAATAACCAATATATACAGGGAGATGAAGTGCTTTAGTTCCCTATAAACTCTCCAAGGAAGAGTATTTACAATACAGTTTGTGGTGTGAACTAATTAGTTATAGGACAAGAATACAGGTAGATGACAATTCAAAAGCTAATCCAAATCAGTGAGATCGTCACATGTGTTAAATGTTTCAATATATTTTAGATCTCCTTGTTAATTAGAAGCTGTCCAAATTCTCTTAGACTAGGAGGACAGTGATTTTAAGATGTGGCATGTTAGTAAGTTACGTTTAACTAAACATCTGTAGCAACATCAACACGGGTGGTTTTGGGTGATGTGGCATCTGTAGCAACATCAAAATCTGTAGCAATATTTTAAGATGTGGCATGTTCGATTTGTTAGGCGGACTTAGACTCAGTAGTCGACCGTTAGACAGAATAAATGCAGAAACTAAAATTGCAGAAAGTAATTGACACACGATGTTTATACTGGTTCGGATTCAATGTGAATCCTACGTCTAGTCCCCTTGGGTTGCAAGGGTGATCTCTGCAACTCTTTAAAAGTAAGTTTGGTACAATGGTTTGTTTGAATGGAGCTCCTACGTCTAACACTCAAACTTTCTTCTTCTTTTGATACAATTCCGCACCAACTATACTATATTTGTTCTCTCTTTTTTGTTTACACTATAAAACACTCAGTATTACAACGCTTATGAAAAGTAGAGCAGAGTGCTTTGAGAAGTTGAGACGAAAGTATGTTTTTCTTCGTCTACAATGGAGCCTTTAAATACTTGTTGAAGTCTGTATAGGCTCTTTGACAGAGATGGCAGCCCAAGAGTGTTGATCCTTGGAAAGAGGAATATGAGATCCTATTTTCCAAGAATAAGGTTAGAGCTTTTAGTGCAACATAATTTCCTTCCTTAGTTTTCACGCGGTCAATCTTCTGCTTGCTAGGATGGCTTGTCTTGGTACTTGCTTTCCTTTGTTGATGTAGATTTGATTGATTTTGATTATGTCTTGATTGAATCTTCCTTCGTTGAGCGATCAGCTTCCTTATGATACAAAGGAATATTTTTTGCGGTACTTAATGGAGATTTCGCTTGACCGGGAACTTCCTTGATTAACTTGCTTCCATAAATAGGCATTAGCGGCTATTTTATTTTATTGACCTTCCCTTGTGCAGCAAACTGGGCTTCACCATAGGTTGGACCATTTTATTGGGCCCATCCACATCTTTGAGTATTGTACCTACATAGCAAACATGTCATTATTAAAGTCTTTACACTAACAACCTCTTCCTTTTTGATGATGACAAACAATACTCAAAATAAATATAGTCAACTTCCATGTACAGTATGCTTCCTCTGAATGGTTGACTTAGTGCTTCCTCTGAATGGTTGACTTAGTATTTTTGGCATCAATCAAAAATACTTAACAGGTGATAACATAGCATAATTAAAAGATAACACAGTCTAAAACACAGTCATGTGGATAGCCGGCCACAAAAACAAACAAAGTGGACTAGAGCCCACAAAAAAAATTGTCCAAACATCCAAAAGAGACACACAAAACAAGTGGTGCAAAACACATGCAAAACATATGAAGTCAACTAAGAGTCCTGATCTTCCTCCTGTGCCTGCTGCTGCAGCTGTTGGGCAAAAGGACGAAGGAAGCAAGTTAGAGTGTTGACCATAGCATCCTTCACGGCATCCAATGTGACTATCATCTTGGTGGGACGATCATTCACACTTGTCTGCAGTTTGGTAGCCAGCTTACCTACTTCTTTTAAACCTTGATCTATCTTGAGATGTAGGCGAGCTACGTACGCCCGGCTTTCTTTGTAATGTCGCGTACCTTTTCCAATTGAAACTGGTTGGATACTAGGAGATCTTTGAACGTTTCAAGTTTTACTTCAATGGCATTCAACTTGGCAAGAACATTACTAGAATGGTCGATTCTAGTTGACTGAAAGAGGGTTTGAAGAGGTGGAGGGTCTAAACTAATCGGAGACT
>NC_081351.1:65558800-65643377 GCF_029784015.1 Lycium ferocissimum
AGTATACTATTATCGAGTAATGCCTTTTTTGGACTCAAGAATGCGAGTGCCACCTATATGAGAGCCATGACTACTATCTTTCATGACATGATCCACAAGGAGATTGAAGTCTATGTGGATGATATCATCACGAAGTCACGAAAGAGTTCGGATCCTGACGGATTTGAAGAAGTTCTTTGACGAGGTTGAGGCGATACAATTTGAAATTAAATCCCGCAAAATGTGCATTTGGTGTTCTGGCACAAGCTGTGAGGTTTATTGTGAGCGGAGGGCATAGAAGCGGATCCTTCAAAGATAAAGGCTATTCAAGAGTTGCCCGCCCCCGAAGAGTCGAAAGGACGTGATGAGTTTCCTCGGTCGACTCAACTACAGTAGCCGATTCATAGAACAATCGACGGTAATATGTGAGCCGATAATCAAGCTATTGAGGAAAGATGCTGCTACTAAATGGACGGAAGATTGCCAACGAGCTTTTGATAAAATCAAGGAGTATTTGTCTAATCCGCCTGTTTTGGTGCCTCGAGCGGAAGACCTTTGTTATTATATTTGTACGTATCGAAAATACATTTGGATGCGTCTTTGGGACAACATGATGAAACGAGAAAGAAGGAGCAAGCAATATACTATTTGAGCAAGAAGTTCACACCTTATGAGGCCGTTATACTTTGTTGGAACGCACTGCTTTGTTCTCGACTTGGGTTGCACAAAGTTGAGACATTACTCAATCCGTATATACTACTTATCTCATCTCCTGAGGATGGATCCGCTCAAGTATATCTTTCAGAAGCCCATGCCTACTGGGAAGTTGGCCAAATGGCAAATCTTACTAAGTGAGTTCGATATTGTGTATGTTACCCAAAAGGCTATCAAAGGGCAGGCGATAGCGGATCATCTTGCTGAACATCCCGTAGATGAAGAATACATGCCTCTTAAAACTTATTTCCCCGATGAAGAGGTGTTGTTTGTCGGAGAAGATATCTCAGAAGAATATCCAGGGTGGAGAATGTTCTTTGATGGGGCGGCAAACTCCAAAGGAGTCGGCATTGGAGCAGTCTTAGTTTCGGAGACAGGCCAGCATTATCCAATTTCAGCAAAGCTCAGGTTTCCGTGCACCAACAATATGGCAGAATATGAGGCTTGTATTCTTGGACTCAGAATGGCTGTTGATATGAGCATACAAGAATTATTGGTTATAGGTGATTCTGACTTATTGGTTCATCAAGTACAAGGCGAGTGTGTAACACCCCGTATCTTAGAACTAAGGTTAGACTCATATCATTAGAGTTTTAGCGGAAAAAATTGAAGATTTGAACGTTTTGCGAAAATGGTTGATAGGCCTACTTTGGGCGGATAACTCTGCTGATTAGTTGAGAATTTAGGAAAGTACCCTCAATGAAAGTTGTAGTACGTAAAAATAGCTTTCTAACGATATAAGGACCAGGCTAATCAGAGATCGGAGCAAGGAGATATGATCGTCTCAATATGGCTAATAGTAAGGCATTTAAAAGTCTATAGAATCGGCTAAGTTTTTGATACGTACGCCTTCCGCCGAATTTCGTGAAAATCCGTTGGGAATTTGAGGAAACTTAAAACATGAAAGTTGTAGCCCTTCGAAATAGCTTTTCAACGGTATATTATGGGTCTCAAACAGAGCTGTGTACAAGAAGTTATGCCTATTTTACCGAACGCTATTCAGAACCGACACCCGTCGCTTGTGCAGGCGCGTGCGATGGACCCGCGCCGCACGCTAATCGCACAAAAACCCCTACTCTGAATAATGATCTGAGTATGGTCGTGTGCTGCATGTGCGTCGTGCGACCATCGCATAACACGGGGAGTCGGTTTCGGGTCAAAAGCCGGGTTTACGCGTTTTAAGCTATATTTAGGACGTGGGGTTTATTTCCCCAGCCTCCCCATTCACGAAAATTCTCTCCAAACTCATAGAGAACAAGTCCCAAACCTCAAGATATTCCAAGGTAAGTTCTTATCATGATTCTAGGTTGAATTCAAGTCCCTAATCCCTTTCTAACATATACTCTAATGATCTAAATAAGAAATCATCATTCCTAAAACTAGAGTTTTCAAGGAAACCCATCTCAAGGTTCAAGAATTCAAGATTTTGAAAATCTTCTTCAAAGCTCAAGTCTTTAATTCAAGTTTTGGAGCGACTAAGGTATGTAGAGTTACTATCTACGTGTGGGAACATCATTGTTCTTCCCCACGCCTCCTAATCCATAAAGTATGAAACTTTACGAAACTAGGGTTTCTATTCTATACCATACTCATGATAACCCTAGGTCCATGTCCATGATTATATTATGTATGAATTATTATAATTCCATCATTGAGTTCTTAATATTTCTTTATGATTATTGAAAATCCGTCCGTAATCCATGAAAACCCATATCTTGTATTACATGGGTTCTTGCATGCATGTTTTTAAATAAAAATGCTTATTTCATGAATATCCTATACGTCTACAAGTTTTCATGCAATTGTATTTTATAACTATGTTCATGCCGTGACTCAAGATACATACATGCTATTTACAAGTTATTTCATGAAACCATGTTTTACAAGTTATTTCATGAAATCATGTTTACAAGTTATTTCGTGAAATCATGATTACAAGACAAGTACAAGTTAATTCACGAAAATCATGGGCTTCTTAGCCAATTATATCATGTTCATATTTTTGGGAGTTGCACGAATTACCGAGAAGGCTCAGATAGCCTGAAACTACGTAGCCACCGTAGGAAAAGGATCGCTCCGCCCAGTTAGGACGATACCTTAATTTTACACTGAATGGATCCATCAGGCACGTTACCACCTGTACCCTGGCAAGGTATGGGGGCTCTGCTGGTCCGGCGAGGTACCAGACTCCACGTACCCACGTGGTGATATCATGTTGTCGGTTTATGAAATGCTTTCCCTACTTATCATGTTTTACTTATGTTATGTATATATGTACTCATGCTCATGTTCATGTCCAGGTTTTCAGTTTCAGTTCTTATCATGTTATTTCATGTCCCACGTTATTTCATTCAGTTGCTTTACATACCAGTACATTCAATGTGCTGACGTCCCCTTTTATTTGCCCGGGGGCCTGCATTTCACGATGCAGGTACTGATATACAGGACGACACATCTGCTCAGTAGGACAGCATTCGTATCAGCTTATTGGTGAGCCCCATCTCATTCGGGGTTTAGTCAACTTTTGTTTTATGATTAGTTATGCATCTAAGGTATATTGGGGGCCTTGTCCCAGTAAGTATATTTGCCAGTCAGACTCATGATAGAGGTTTCATAGACTAGACAAGTCAGTTATGTTATGTCAGACATTCGGAGTCGTATAGCCATTTTGGCTCATTCATGTTATTTCCGCACTCATGTTTAAACAAGTATTTTTATTAAGTATTATGACTTACTACGTTTTATAAAGGCTCATCATGCATTCACGTTATATTCCGCTCATGTTATGCCTCATGATGATTCAGCAAGCCATGTGGTTCGCTCGGTCACATGCAGTAAGGCACCGAGTGCCGTGTTTCGCCCAGGCCATGGTTCGGGGCGTGACAGAGTGGACCACTAAGAACGTGAAGATACTTCCGTACCTGCATTGTGTGAAAGATTTGTGTAAGAAATTTATCAAGGTGGAATTCAAACATGTCCCGAGGGCTCAAAATGAGTTCGCGGATGCTTTGGCAACCTTGTCCTCTATGATTCAGCACCCGGACAAGAATTACATAGATCCTATCAAGGTGAATGTGCACGATCAGCAGGCCTATTGTTTCCATGTGGATGAAGAACCTGATGGAGAACCTTGGTACTATGACATAAAGAAGTATCTCAAGGCAGGAGACTATCCAGAAGGCATAACCAGTGCTCAGAAGAGAACACTTCGAAGATTGGCAAATCACTTTTTCCTAAATGGAGAAATCCTTTATAGGAGGACTCCAGATTTGGGATTGCTAAGGTGTGTTGATGCCAAAGAAGCGGTCAAGTTGATTGAAGAAGTGCATGGCGGTACATGTGGGCCTCATATGAATGGTTTTACTCTAGCTAAGAAAATTCTACGAGCTGGCTATTTCTGGATGACTATGGAAACAGACTGCATTCGTTTTGTGCAAAAATGTCACCAATGTCAGATTCATGGTGATTTGATTCGCGTCCCACCAAATGAATTAAATGTAACGAGTTCTCCTTGGCCATTTGCAGCTTCGGGCATGGATGTTATTGGTCCTATCGAGCCGGCCGCGTCAAATGGACATAGGTTCATTTTGGTAGCCATCGACTACTTCACAAAATGGGTAGAAGCATCTTCGTACAAGTCAGTGACGAAGAAGGTAGTGGTGGACTTTGTCCGCAATAACATCATTTGTCGATTCGGAATCCCCGAGTCAATTATAACAGATAATGGAGCTAATCTTAATAGCGGTCTGATGCGGGAGATTTGTGAGACATTTAAGATTACTCACCGCAATTCCACCCCTTATCGACCTCAGATGAATGGAGCAGTTGAAGCAGCCAACAAGAACATCAAGAGGATATTGCGGAAGATGATTGATAATTATAGACAATGGCACGAAAAACTGCCATTGGCCCTTCTCGGTTATCGCACCACGGTTAGGACTTCAACTGGGGCAACGCCTTATCTTTTGGTCTATGGAACAGAAGCTGTGTTACCTGCGGAGGTGGAGATACCATCGTTGAGGATTATCCAAGAAGCTGAGTTGAGTGATGCCAAATGGATACAAAATCGTTATGAACAATTGATGCTCATTGACGAAAAGAGAATGAACGCAGTTTGTCATGGACAGCTTTATCAGAATAGAATGGCCAAAGCTTTCAATAAGAAGGTAAGACCAAGGCAGTTCAAACCGGGGCAATTGGTATTGAAGCGCATATTCCCATGCCAAGAGGAAGCTAAGGGAAAATTTGCACCCAACTGGCAAGGACCTTATATGGTTCATCGGGTATTAACTGGAGGAGCGCTGATTTTAGCAGAAATGGATGGCGAAGTGTGGCCGAAAGCTATCAATGCAGACGTCTTCAAGAGATACTACGTCTAGGAGTTTTTCATTTATTTTGCATGTAATGTTTGTAATGCCTTTCTATGTAATGAAACTACATTTCCTCGGCGGGATATGTAGGAAACCCATATCGGGTTCGCTCTCTTTAAGATAGAAATTTTAAAAAAAAATTATCATTTGCTTGTAATATGAACTACGCCTGACCTGATTCCCGTGGGGGATACGTAGGCGGCCTACATAGGCTTCGGTCACATTGTTAGAAAATTTTATTTTCCTTGTATGTCATGAACTACGCCTAACCTGATTCCCGTGGTGGGATACGTAGGCGGCCTACATAGGCTTCGGTCACATTATTAGAAAATTTTAATTTTATTTTTGTATGTCTTGAACTACGCTTGGCCTGATTCCCTTGGCGGGATACGTAGGCAGCCTATATAAGGCTCGGTCTCGTCATGTTAAGAGTTCAGCATCCTCCTATGCCAGAAACTGGGACAATTTTTAAGGGCGTCACCGCAAAACACATCAAGAGACATGGAAAATATATGGTCAACAGAGTCATCAGACAAAGGAAAGACTTTGGAGAAAGGACGTTCGTTTTGTTTCACAACGTGTCACGGTTCAAAGTTCGGCAGAAATTATTTATCATTATATATATATTTACCATAAATTTGTGCATATCTCTTTTTACAATAGTATGATTTTCTTTATTAAATGGTTTTATTAATTGATCAAGACTTAGAAATAGGCGGAGGATACAAGTCCATACAAAGCTGGGAGCACGAAGCATCAAGAGCTGGATCTTCAAAGTCAACACGAGTCAACCTTCCCCCCAAAACTTACGAATTTTCTTTGAGTACAGGTTCTCAAAATTGCGGAAGTTGGAAATCCACAATGTTACAGCCTTGCAAGGACTACGCGTCGAACGGTTTGAGTTTTCTTATAATATTTAGAAGGAATTATGCCCTTCAACTGCTAATAATTATCGAAGTTTACGATAAATTAATGCTTAAGTTTTACAAAGATTTTCAAATATATCGATGCACAAATATTTCCTACTGCTTTCAAAAGCTCCGCACAAATGCTTTCAAATACACTGCACATGCACTGCACCAACGCTTTCATTTGCTCCGCACAAATGCCTTTAAATGCACTGCACATGCACACCGCACCCGCACCGCACAAATGCTTTCATCTGCTTCGCACAAAATGCTTTCAAATGCACAGCACATGCACTACTGCTTTCGAAGGCTCTGCATAAATGATTTCAAGCGCACTGCGCATGAATCGCACTACTATTTTCAAACGCATTACCACCTTCAAATGCTCTACACATATGCTTTCAAATACACTGCACATGCACCGCACCAATGCTTTCAATTTGCTCCGCATAAATGCTTTAAATGCATTGCACATGCACATTGCACCCGCACGGCACAAATGCTTTCATCTGCTCCGCATAAATGCTTTAAATGCACTGCACATGCACATTGCACCCGCACCGCACAAATACTTTCATCCGGTCCGCATAAATGCTTTAAATACACCGCACACGCAATGCATAAATGCTTTTAACTGCTTCGCATAAATGCTTTCAAACGCACATGCACCGCACAAATGCTTTAAAAATTCGCTGCATAAATGCTTTACACCATGAGTCATAATCCTAAAAACCTCATTTTCATCGAATCATTGGATTTTAAAGGAAAACCTCATTATGCGTGCTTAGCAAGCCTCATTTTCATAAATCATTTGGCTTAAATAGCCTCATCTCCATATACGGTTTAGGGCCTCATTTTCATTAATCATCGCCAAAAGGCATCATTCTCATGAATCATCGGCCTAGAACCTCATTTGCATCAGACCTTCGTTGGCTATTTTTAATCACCGCATACTTTCTTTTGCGAATTTATTTTACATCGCTTTATTTTCGATATTTATTTTTACTGACTATTTTTATCTAGTTTAAAGTTTCGCAGGAGCTTTAGCACAACGTGGAACTATTTCTTCGGCAGCGAACTGGGGCAATGCGTTGGGAAGGATAAGCAGACTTCCCGACGAGGGTCAAAGATCTATCTCGAACACTCGGCTCCAGCTCCAACTATTCCGCGTGCATTCCAGCATATCCAATTTTTAAAATTTTCAAGTCTCTACCATAATACCCAGTGTCTCCATAATTCGACACTGGGACAATATTTTGCAAAGATTCGCACCAATCGGGATTCGTCTTTCATAGGAGTCGTAGTTATCCCAGAACTACACGCGGCCTGATTCTCGCGCAACCCGAGATATGTAGGCAACTCGGAGACCGGAGTTCGGCCATAATCCTCTTAAATTTTCTTTACCCTTAGTCCTCCAAAATCCTTTAGCCGGGACAAAATAGGCTACTGAGTCAACGTCTTTGCCCGAAAATTCTTTCATCATTACCGGGCAAAGAGGGACAAGTTGTTGACACCCAATTTTTGTCCCGTCATCCCCATAATATCTATTTATGCTCATAATATTTTTGGCAATTTAAAAAAAATAATTATTTGTATTTTACTATAATTATTAACTTTTATTAATACTGGCGTTTTATTATCCTGTGTAGTCACTACTGTTATTATCTTTTATTTTATTACCGTTACTATTATTACTATTATCACTATTATTATTATTATTATTATTATTATTATTATTATTAGTATTATTATTATTATTATTATTATTATTATTATTATTATTATTATTTTATATTATTTATATAATTCACATTCTTATCATTTCGCATTTTTAACAAATAACGCGCACCGCATTTATTTTCTCGCAATTAAATAATAACGTTTACTTACTGTTATATTATCGCACGGCTATTACGACGTCATTTTATTTTTATCTGAGTACTAATAAATACATACTTTTGTATTTTGGCACACGGAGGTCATTTATGCAAATTTAGAAGCCCAAAATAGCACAAGAAGAAAATATATTTTAGCCCATCTGCTCCAATCAATTTATAAACATTTTTCGGACCAGCCCATATCATTTTAATTCACCTAGCCCACATGTTAAATCGACCAGCCCACTACCCATTTTGGTCCGATCCAGTCCATGATTATTTTGACCCGACCCGCCCTATTCAACAAATGAAGTCACTAGGGTTTTCCTTTCTCTTTCTTCGTCTCTCTCTCTCTCTCCTCACTGCTCTCTCTCCTCTACGCTCCTCGACCAAAATGGCGAAATCGCAGGTCTATTTCGCCTTCCCCAGACCGTGCATGGTCAATTTGGGAAGGATAATTAATGCTTCGTACCTCCCCCATCCGGATTCAACCGTTGAAAGAGGTTAAAATCTTGTTTTCTTCTTCTTGCTTTTTCTGATCGCATTTGAATGACTTTGATGAGTTTTGTCCAGTTGTGATATCAAATTGATTTTTTTTTATCAGCTCCATTTCATTTTCGGGTACCAACATTTTAATTGATTTTGTCTCTTTATCTCGGTTGTTCCTGATCAGTGACAGAAAGTGTTCTAACGTTTTTGAACAGAGAGTTGACTTGAAGTCCCGCCCAATTTTTAAACCCCTAGCAAACCCTAGATTTTCCCCATATAAATAATCGTTTCTCGAGTCGTTTAGGGAGAGGTTTTCGAGTCGCCAAAATTCCCTAAAAGAAAAGCCTTAGCCATTGAATCCCTAAAAAATACAAGTCTTTTAGCCACGAAATTCCCTAAAAATGAGTTCTTCAGCCGCAAATCCCCCTACAAAAACATATGTTTTAGCCTCCTAGAATACCCTAAATATTAATCCTTTAGCAGTCGCAATATTGTTTTAGCATCGAGTAAAAAATAATACTAAATCAATTTTATTTTGTTTTTCGTTTTCCTTGGTATTGCTTCGAATCCGAGCACACGCAAGTTCGGGTTTGGTGGTGTTTCGAGGTATATCGGAGATTCGACGCCTCACTTCGCTGCACCCGAAGCAGGTAATTTCCCTTTCCCTATTTATTTTTTGCATTTTTTTTATGTGTGTTTAATCTGTAGTATGATGTAGCTTGTTATGTTATGTCTATATAGTTATGTTAAGTAATGTTGTCACCTTAATTTATTGTATGTTGTGTTTCTTTTATTCTTTATGTTGTTATAGGTTGTTTATGTATTTCTTTGTGCTCCATGGTTTGTTTAACTAGGACAATGATGTTGTAGCCTTAATTTATGGGATTGTTTAAGTATCTTTCATCGTCTTAACTTGATATTGGCATGATGATGTTTGATTCCAGTTGTGGTAATGTCATCTCATGTTGTTGAGCATGAACAACTTAGTGATTTTAAGTTCTTGTTGAAACTGGTCCTTGTTATCGGATAATAAAATACTCCATCAAGTATTGTTCTCCTATACTTGTTTATTTAATTTAAGCGAGGTTGTCTTAACTTGTTAACCTATTATAGTCTTGAAATCTTTTCTTAAAACATAAAAACTATACTATTGATCCCGTTAAATTTTAACCATGTATTGCATGTAACCCGGATGTTATAGTCTATGCACACCCCGAATCTTTTGAAAGGCATCATGTTGATCTTACCTTAAAAACTAACGATATAGCCGAAGAGTTTTCGTAAGTCATCTGAATCTGAGGCTACTCATCTGAACCTTATTTGTTTAACTGCATAACTATTAATACTCCACTTTGTGATAGTAAGGTAATGCATGTGTCACTATTTACAACAAAGCATGATATTTGTAAATTGGACAAGTATCAATGCTGATTTGGTTAGTTCATCAGTATGATATGCTTAATGACATTAAGTACAGAGCCCCTTTGCCTAATTGTTGGTTAAGTAATGTGCCACTAGGTTGACTTAATTGGTCATTCATGTTAAAAGCCATTATTTGCATACCTGTTGTGTCATCTAAGTGGAGTAGGTTTTTTTAAAAATGATTGGGACCTTTGCTTGACCTTATCTTGAGTATTGGACTATGCTATGATTCCACCTAGCCATACCGAGTCATATCACTTACATAAGGATTTTACATGACTAATTATAGGGAACTGAGTGTATCATGTGCCTAAGCCGTTGTATTTCATTTTCATGCACCTCTATTTTGTCTGAATCTGTACATGTTTGTTCATTTGATCTCTGAGGATAGTTGTCCTTTTTACCAACACCTTAACTGAATATGATCAATGTAAGAACTATCCTAATGGATCCTAAGATGTGTTTACCCTTTTGAAGATTTAATTGGAACTTTGGTCCATATTAGTTCAATCTGTTTGCCTTACTGTCTAAACGGTATATAGAACTGCTATGTCCCTCTACAATTGGTATTTGCTTTCTTGCATCCTGTAAATGCTTCCACAAATGTCTACAATTACTCTAAGTGTTTGCTTTTGCTTGTTATTCGCTTAATCAGCCTCATAGTGCTTTATTTGATCCCTATAAGAATATTTATTGACTATGTTGTTATAGACATTAAGTGCTTTTCCTTAAAATTGGTTAAGGCAGTTTGGGCACATGACTGTATATTCCCATAATTATTCTCACAACTAATATATTATTAGAGAGGCTTAAATGGTCATTAAAGATCAAGCTTAAGCCCTCCCCGGGGTTAGCCATGCCTGGGATTCATGAAATCCCTTGGAACTTGCGCAACATCGGGAAGACGGGGGCGAAAGCTTTCCAATATTAACCTTCTATATATCCCTATGAATGTGTATACATGAGGTATACTTGAATATACCATATATATATAATCTATTGAATTGTCTTAAGTTTACATTTTATATATTTAACTTTTCATTGATTAGATACTAATCCTTTTCCTTATCTTTCTTTTGCATGACCATCGCATACGAGTCCGAGGGACTCGTTCGTCTCCCATATTCGGTGTTGGGCTAAAAACCCAACGAAATCTTCTTAACAAATCCGCAAGAGATGGGCATAAAATTTTAGGCCCATAACGGGTAGTTAATTATTGGGCCGAGGCCCAAAACTAATATTGCGGCCGGTCATAGGATTTATATTTTCTATCCTTTTTTGTGTATTTTTATGACTAACATCTTATCTTGTTTTATTTTTTCTTAACTTAATATTTTAGCAAATTAGTGGGTTTAGCTTTAGTATAATGGGTAGTAGATTTAAGAGAGATATTAACATTAATTTTTCAAGGCAAGTGATAGCATCTAATATTTATTTTATTTACTTAGGACAATTAATTCGTGAATAGCGTAATTACGTATTTTGAGTTAATGGAATCATTTTCTATTCTTAATATCTTAAGATTTCAAAACGCCACTAATACACAAATATAAGTTCAAGAGCTTTTATAAATAATTTCTTCAAGATTTATCAAGCTATACGTATTTTAGTCGAATACGACTAAATAAAGTTAGAGGAAGAAAACTCATTATCCTTTTTGCATCTTATTTAATAAGCCTAGATTTTCTACATCACTATATTCATATAATTTTATTCCAAATCTTTTTAAAACTCGCTAAAGCTTTCTTCTAAAAGGTTTCTATTTATATGCAAGCCATTGTATTTTGTAAACTTTAGTTTAAATGGCATTATTATTCAAAACTTAGCAATATTTATAAGCTTTATTTTAGATGGCATTTGAAATTTCCTTTTATGCAAGATTATTATATTTGGTATAAGTTTTACTTTAAATAGCATTTTTAAAGCCTTAACAATATTTATGAAATATTATAGCATCATTATATTCTTTCTTTAAAATCTTAATAACCTTTATAAGTCTTATTAGCCTTTAAAGTTCTTTTCATAAATTATTATTTTCTTTAAGTTGTATTTTAGCTAATATTATTTTCCTTTGAACTTTGGTAATATTTGTAAGCTATTTTCTTAAAATTTAAACACTATATTTAGTCTAAATTAATTAACCTAAGTTTGGCCGGTAAACCGTAGTTAACGGATCCTAGAGGATGCCTAACCCCTTCCCTTTAGGATAATTAGAACCCTTACCTAGAATTGAAATTAAGCGGACCATTAACGGAGGTATAGTTAGGTTTTACCTTAGTTAATAAAAATAGGTGTCCTAATTCACCATTAAATTAATTAGGTGGCGACTCCTTGAAACAAAGCAATTTAGGAATCTCCAATATGTTGTACCTAATTTAGCCCGTTTAAATGGGGTATAACAAACGTCAAATTATTGTGTCTATCTTGGAAGACCCACGCTGCCAGGCCTCTTAGCAACACCGAAAATTCCAATAGCGGTGACCAATTAGATTAGAGAAAGAGGTGGAAGAAGTCAAGTATTACTCCACTTAAGAGTCATAGTAGGAAAAGAATTGTAATCCACCAAGGAGAAGGAACGCCCACCGCCGCCTCTTAGCATCTATAAATAGCTGCATAATTTTCATTCTCATCCTCATAGCACTAGTTCGTGAGCTTTTCCGGAAAACGCTTGGAGCCCGACTTGTAACCATCAAATTGGAGTGAAAATAATAATCAAGATAGGAAAATATCGCAACAATCTTTGTATTTGATTTCAGATTATGAGTGTTACAATCTCTATGATTCCTCTGATTCGCCTTTTCTATAGTAAATTCAAGGGCTTTTGAGCTTGATCTTGAACTTGATGGTTTAATTTGACTTCTTGAATTCAAGAGCTTTTGAGCTATCTTGAATGCTCTTGATCTCTAGAACTTCTAGAGAAATACTTGAATGCTTTTAACTTGTAGATCCTGTTTGATCCACGAGCCTCCCCGGTTTCTTGTTAGAATTTCGTCCTTTTTTAGGAATTATAACACCCCTATTTATAGTTGTAGGATGGAGGAGTTGTGATAAGGACAAACTTCTTTCGACCAATCGAATTAGCTCGACATGCCGATATTTGATTGGCGGAATATGTTACTTGTACACATGGCGCATCTTCATTGGCCTTTGATTTGACTAGGCATGCTGCATCATTTTGACACGTGGCATGACCCTATTGGCTCCTTCGTTTGACTTGGCATGCCACGTCATTTGACATGTGGCACCAAAGTGGACCTCTAGAATAAGATGATATCTTGGGCTTGTCAAAGTGGGCTCGTCATTTCTAGCCCAAATCAATGGACTAGCCCAACAAAATCGGACCATTAATTAAATCCATATTTATTGGACTTAAATAATTAATCCAATTATATTAATCCATAATATTTATTTGGACTAATATATCTTAAATTTAATATAATTCGGATTTCTTGCGAATTTAAATTTAATACAATTTCATTATCCACAGCGTTACGGAGCGAAACCTGAGGGGAGGTCTCTGAAATTATCCCTTATTATCTAGAGAGTATATTATAGAATCTTATCATTTATAGTTAAATCTGATTTGGATAGCTTCAATTTAAATGTTAACCATAATTTGTTCGTTAAAAGATTCATATATTAAAGTTTCTGCACATACACTTGCATTATAACGCATAGTTTGTAACTTTAATCAAATAAATAAAAGTTAAGATAAGCCACAGTTATTAAATTTTTGTTTTTGCAGATATGGTTTAAGAGAAGCCAGTGTATTGTGATGATAATTCTAGAGGATTTAAATATGTTATCTTTATAATATGAATCTTTTAATTCAAATTAAAGAAAATGGAATGCAGTTAATTTTTTTCTTCAACAAAAGGATACATTTTATAATATCTGTTGGGCGGTAGTTACAACTAAGGAGATCTAATTTTACTCCAAAAGTCTAATATTTCAAATTCAAATGCTTCTACATATATTTCAATTCAAATTAAACAATTCAAAACTTTTATTACAATTTTCATTAACTTTGTCTTAAAATTGCCAAGTGGCTTCTTATTAGCTTGCCACTTGGCTTAACCTCGTTGCTTGTACTTCTTCTATTATATATATATAGATATAGATACTAGTATTCGTACCCGAGCGATGCGTGGTCAATATTAATAGCTTGTCTGGTCAAGCTTCTAAAATTAGCTTATTTTGAAAAGTGTTTTTTCAAAAGTGCTTTTCAAAAAAGTACTTTTAGTGAAAAGCAGTTTGTGTTTGGCCAATTAATTTAAAAAACACATTTGGGCAGTAATTAGTGTTTGGCCAAGTTTTTTTTTCTCGTTTTCTTTCAAGTATTGTTCAAGCTTTTAAAAAGTGCTTCTAAGTGTATTTTTTTCAAAAGTGATTTTGAGAAAACACTATTTTTTTAGCTTATGAAAAACAACTTCTGCTACTCCCCAAAAACACTTATTTTCTCCCAAAAGCTTGGCCAAACACCGTATATTTAAAAAATACGCACTTAATGAAAAAAAAATAAGCACTTTTGGAAAAAAAAAAAAAGTAAAACACCTTTTTTAAAAAAAATAAAGCACTTTTTGAAAAAAAAATAAATAGGCTTTAAAAAACCTTACCAACAATGGTATTTACACCAACCTAACAGGAATAAGTAGTACATGAGACAACTTCACATACACTCTCATCACTAAATTATAATTAATTAATTTATATTTTCACCTTAATTTATATTTTAATGTATTAAACTAATATAATTTATTGTAAAAACGTCAAATGCGAATAAGTTTTCTAACTTAACAATACACTCGACTATAGTTAACGCTGAAATTTCTTCAATCACGTAAATAGTTACTTGACAACTAATTCAAGAATGTTAGAGATAGAATTACTCAACAAATTAAACATTTCATCAATGAAACATCATAAAATTCAACTTTGAATGTATATAAATTCGCAATTATATAAATTGTGGATTACCGAACAGATGAAATTCAATTGAATTAAAGTAAGAAGATTGAAAATTATCCGGATAGAACAGCAACCAAATGTTTCTTTGCCAGCTCTCAATGCAATTACTAATATAAAATCTCTATAAAATTAAAGGAAATGAATCATATAGCAAGTGAGTAACTTTTATGTTCCTTATTTCTTTTGTTACATAACTTACGTTATCCAAAAAAAATTATTATATATTACTAATAAAATTTTATCTTAACTTGTCACTTAGCTCAATATTTTTATCCATTACAGAAAAGCATTCAACTATGATATTTACTTAATTTTGTTCCCATTTAATGTTTTACCTATGATCCAAATAATTTAATATTGTATTCTAATTATGATATTGCATTAATCCAAAAAATAAATAGAGAAGCTCTTTTTCATAAAACACTAACGGTATTTCAAATAACTTCTTTTAGCATTAAATGAACATAAGTATTAGCCTCCTGAACATTTCTTAGGTCTTCCGTAGCCTCAATAGTTATCAGCTTAGCTAGCTTTCGAGGTGGTTAATATACTGTTTTTTTTTCACGTCTTAGAATTATTTTCTTAAGATGAGATAAGATCAGACTGTAAAATCTAGCTTTATGTTTTGTTTTTCAATTCGAAAGTTTTAACCATATGACTTATCTTTTGTTTATTCAAATTCAAAATATTGTTGATTGTTGATAAGTTCTTTCAATATAACCAAATTAACCGTGTTTATTTTATTATATAGAAGATTATTAATTATTATTATTCAACGATTCCCATTTTTTATTTTTAGCACCTTACTTTAATTGAGGAAAACAAAATGAAATAATGAAACATTTTAGAACAGGTTGAGTGTAATAATTAGCTAATCGAGGATAACTCACCGAAAATTCTTGTATGAATTAGGTTTTTTGATTCATTCGATATCATATAACTGTGGAGATATTATCACAAATCCTCAGTTTAAGCACGGAATTATCTATTGAGAAACAAATCTAATTAATTCAAAAATCAAACTATATCTTTAAATTCAA
This sequence comes from Lycium ferocissimum, assembly GCF_029784015.1. Classification (NCBI taxonomy): domain Eukaryota; kingdom Viridiplantae; phylum Streptophyta; class Magnoliopsida; order Solanales; family Solanaceae; genus Lycium; species Lycium ferocissimum. The sequence goes on from NC_081351.1 coordinate 65,574,568, forward strand.
AATTTTATCTTTCAATTGAAAAACAACATCTTTTCGAAAAAAGTTACATTGTAAATCAAATAAAACCTTATCTTTCAATTTATATTAAATATTGATACATAAAATATTAATTAGACCTTGTCTCTAAATTGCCAAATTAAAAAATGATTTGACAAAAGATAGTGAAAAAAGAACTCTCGTACATTCATAATATATTCACACTTATTCCTTGCAAGATTGATCTGGTAAAACTCCTTCATATATTTCGATTCTCCATTGTATTTGTTCACTTTACAAATATTCATTCCCCATTTGTGAGATATTTATATACATCAGATCTATCGAAACTTCCCCAATTGTGGAATTACACTGGGTATGTTGTTGTTGTAGATCAATCGAAACTTCAGATTTCTTAGTTACATCTGTGACAAAAGATGAATGTAATGTTTATCGTAAACAACTACAAAATAATTGCAATAATAAAATTAAATTAAGCATGAAAAATCTACCTTGAATGTCATTCAAAATTTTTTGATGTGCATAACCTATAATCCTTTTACTCATTGTAGAAATCCTATTTGACATTCGAATACTATATCAATTAGTTAAACAATATCTTTTTGAAAAGATAAGATTCTAAAATATCGTTATCTTATAATTATATATTTGAGTTCGTAAAAGATATTTGAATTGATTATCCTTATCTTATAATTATGAAAATAAAATATTGTTGCAGAACATTTGGACAATTTAATTGTGCTATTTTCACATTTATGTCAGATATTTGGTGGTATGAAAAAGAAATTTAAGTGAAATAATACCTATTGTCTTTGGCATAATAGAAATAGTATATAGAAATTATCTCATTTAAATTAAAGTGTCTCGTAGACTATAATAGCTCGATGCTTAAACATTATACAGAACAAAACTCATCCCTCTCTTTTAATTAATTTTAATCCTCTTCAAAGGGCAAAAATTACTTAGAAATTCTGGGACTTCTTGCTGCAAATAAATTCAACGAAATCAAATATATGTAAAAGGATATAAAGAAGTAGAACTACACCAACAAAAACAACAATAAGGAATTAATCTAAAGAATCGTCATTAAAAACATGCTAAAAAAAATAATAAGGAACTAACGAAAAGTACCTATAGGAACGACAATTGTAATATGCTAAAAAATAAACATAATATCAAAATTAAGTGTACGGGTAAGAGTAATCACAAAAGCAAGAAGAAAGAAGCATGATCAGAATAAGCCAATAAGAATTAAAATTCTCACGTTTTCTCAACGAACAACGTGTTGAGCTTTGTGAATGTTGAGTCCTGCTTCGGATTTTAGGGGATTAAATAGGGGAAAGAAAGAGAGACATAAATGGAGATAAAATCTACCAAGAAAAAAGATAGAGATAAAGATATAGATTCAAATTCAAAAGGTATATGTTTCCTTAAAATGAGTTTTGCTTTATCTTTTTATTCAAAAAATAAATATTTTATCTTTCATTCAAATTCATAAATTTTATTTATTATAATTCTTATTGACTTTGTTCAAATTCTCATTAACTTTGTCCTAAAATTGCCAAGTGACATGTTATTAGCTTGCCACTTTGCTTAACCACGTTGCTTGCACCTCTCCTATTTTATATAGATAGATTATTATTAAATTTATTAAATCAAGTGATGAGCCACGTGTAACTTACAGGAGGATCAGATATTTGAATTATACTTTGGTTTCCCAATTTAGAATCCGGAGAAAATCAACTCAACGAACCATTATAAATACCTATTCCAGAGAAGCCTATATCTTGTGCTATTAAGAAAATATATACGTCCTTAATTTATTGATAATAAAGCTCTTTACCTCCATTACATAAGTTTTAGAACCCTCATGAATAAACTGTATTATTTCATCAACCAAAATACATCGTGCCTTATTTAGGTATCATATTTCCTAATTAGGAACTTTTGAGGTTTTCCTTGGATGGCTTCACAATGAGAATAGGGCAATGAACATGATGAGCACAGTAGTCACTCACACTTCCCAGAAAAGCCCTGCAAAACAAGCCTATAATTCTTAAATCTTTCTATTAAGAGAAATCAAATGCATTTCACAAAGAAAACATCACTGTTATACATCAAGAAGTAAGGATAGCATCCGAACATGCCTCAATTAAAATTTAGCTACTAGAATTTTGAGGTATGTTTGTTGATGCGGGTTGGGATCCTAAAGTCAAAACTTTAATGAGGGGACTTAACCTTTTTTATCGCAAAAATGAGAAAAGACAAAACATTCATATATGTTTTTCCTTTGAAGTCTATTTTTGAGAATCTATGTCAGATATCTCAATAAGAGCCCTTTTTGAGATTGTATCAAAGATTCAGTTCCTTTTTTGTTAGTTTTGAACAACCGAATTCATATTTTCTAATTGACACAGTTTATATTCTAATGAATAGTTAATAAGACAATATATATTACGTGGTAAAATATCAAAGCAAGCAAGTTCTAGATGAAAACAATTTTAAAATTTTGAAATAATAGAATCTGATTCAAAAAGTTGATAACTTGATTTAAGAATACTTATTTGGTGCTCAATATACCTCTAGCAATATTTGGTGCCCGAGAAAAAATGAAAATAACAAATTCATAAACTGTAGCTCTTGTCTTTTAGAGGAATATAGTTAAAAAGACTCTCTTGAAGAAAGAGAAGAAATATAGAAGCATAGAACTATACTAAAATTAACCAATCAGGAAACTTCGTTTCATCAAATATACTAAAAATAAATTGAGTATTAGTGTAGCGGACTGGAGCAGGCTACCATGAGACAAAAAATCTTTCTAAAGAGATTCGATTCGGAACTCTGTCCAAGGTTCAATATTGAAATTTTTTTAGAGGTTTTCCCTGACTTTGTCTGTGTCAACATGCCATGGAGCTGGACCAGTGAGCTATTACGCTTTCTTCAAAGGATGGCTGCTTCCAAGCTCACCTCCTGGTTGTCATCGCTCGATCACTTCCTTTTCCACTAGGTGATCACTTAGGGACCTTAGCGTACGATCTGGGCTGTTTCCCTCTAGACTTTGGATCTTAGCACCCAAAAAGTCATACTAATTTACGAGCTTCTTTTCTATTAATTAGTAAATTATGTTAGTGTTAAGATTTTAATTGCTATGGAGGTACAATACTCAAAGAAGTGGATAGGCTCAATAAAATGATCCAACCTATGGCGAAGCCCAGTCTGCTGCACAAGGGAAGGTTAATAAAATAAAATAGGCGCTAATGCCTATTTATGGAAGCAAGTTAATCATGGAAGTTCCAGGTCAAGTGAAATCTCCATCAAGTACCACAAAAATATTCCTTGGTATCATAAGGAAGCTGATCGCTCAATGAAGGAAGATATCAATCAAGACATAATCAAGATCAATCAAATCTACATCAACAATAAAAGCAAGTACCAAGACAAGCCATCCCAGTAAGCAGAAGATTGATCGCTTGAAAACTAAGGAAGGAAATTATGCTGCACTAAGAGCTCTAACCTTATTCTTGAAAAATAGGATCTCATATTCTTCTTTCCAAAGATCAACACTCTCGGATTGCCATCTCTGTCAAAGAGCCTATACTGACTTTAACAAGTATTTAAAGGCTCCATTGTAGACGAAGAAAAACATACTTTCGTCTCAACTTCTCAAAGCTCTCTACTCTACTTTTCATAAGCATTGTAATACTGAGTGTTTTATAGTGTAAACAAAAAAAAAAAAAAAAAAAAAAAAAAAGAAAAAAAAGAAGAGAAGATATAGTATAGTTGGTGAGGCATTTTATCAAAAGAAGAAGAGAGTTTGAGTGTAGACGAAGGAGCTCTATTCAAACAAACCATTGTACCAAACTTACTTTTAAAGAGCTGCAGAGATCACCCTTGCAACCCAAGGGGACTGGACGTAGGATTCACATTGGATCCGAACCACTATAAACATCGTGTGTCAATTACTTTTTGCAATTTTAGTTTCTGCATTTATTATATCTAACGGTCGACTACTGAGTCTAAACAGTAGACTAACAAATTGAAAAAGTTATAATTCACCCCCCCTCCCCCCGCACTTTCAATTGGTATCAGAGCAAGGCCTCATTTCTAGTTGCTTAACAGCACGTGAGGAAAGATCAAATGGCTGGATATCATATTCCTGGAGCTATCTTGCAAGATGGGCATTCCACTACTAGGCCACTTTATTTTAGTAGTGATCATTACACTCACTAGAAGGAAAGGTTCAAGATATTTATCATGTCAGGTAATCAAAAAGGGACCAAGACCTATCCCCACTGATAAGGATGCTAAAGTCAAAGTAGACGTGGAATCCTTTGATATTACTAATGAACAACAAGAAGTTATTGCAACTAATGCTAGAGCCATTGCTCTACGCTACTGTGCAGTGAGTGGAGAAGAATATGCCAAAATATCAACTTGTGAAACAGCTAAGGAAACGTGGGACAAGCTGAAAGTAACTTATAAAGGAACTTCCACAGTAAGAGAAAACAAGATTGATGCGCTACAACATGATTATCAAACCTTCATGATGAAGGATGATGAAAATATTGAGTCAATGTTTACTAGATTCAACAAAATTATTTGTGAACTCAAATCTCTTGGAGTTGTGTACTCAAGTTCTCAGCAGATGAGAAAACTTGTCAGGAGTTTACCAAAAACTTGGGAAACCAAAGCTATTGTGTTAGAGTATGAAAATCTGGACAAAATGAATTATGATGAACTCAGAGGAAACTTAATGACCTTTGAAAAGAATCACATCAACAGGCATCAAAGAGCAGAAAAGAAAAAAGTTGTAGCATTTAAAACTCAAGTTGAAGAAATCGATGATGATTTTAAAGAAGAGAAAGTTGCAATGATATCTAGATCCGTGGTTGAAGCAATGAGGAGATCAAGAAACAATAGGAGAGGAAACTCAAATTTTTGAAAAGGAAAAACTTTCACTAATCAACCAAGGGATGATGGGAAGTGATACGAATGTGGAAAGTATGGACACATTGCATCTGAATGTCCTGAGACAAAAAGAAGACCATCCAAAAATTATCAGAGTGGGCATTCAGCAGCTGGAGTGAAGATAAAATATCAGAAGATGAAGATGAAGGAGTAGAAAATGTCTGTTTCATGGCCTTCAGTGAAACAAGTGAGGTAAGACCCTATTCCTGTTCTAAATGTGATGAAACTCAAAAACTTTTGGAACAAACCTTGAAAGATTTAAATAGAGTTTTTGATGAATATAGAAAATTACAAAGAGAAAAGAAAGACGGGGAAGTTCAAATGGAAGTTTGTAAGTTAAACGAGATCTTCTTCAAGAAGAAGTTCTTGATTAGCGATCACAACTTAATAGGGTACACAAATCGACCAGTCATAGTTTAGTTAGGTCAAACCAGTCGACTTGTAGTCACAAGTTAACTGGGAAAAAGCCTATTAGTGATAAAACTAATTCTAGCAATACAAATGGTAATTTCAACTATCATATTAAGACAGATCAGTCGACTAGATATGTCAAGTCAACTGACAGGAAGTCTAGAAAAAACTACTCTTCCATGTATAAGTCGACTGCCCATTTTGTTACTGAAGAACACTTTTCTAAAAAAAAAAAAAAAATTGTTGTGGTAAAATTTTCGTTATACAGTTGCTCCTGGTTGGGTATGGACACCCAAAAATGATTATCAAAAGGCTAACCCTCAAGGACCCATGGAAGCTTGGGTACCTAAAAGAAAGTAATAACATTATTTTGCAGGAACACCACAAGGAGAAACCAATAGGAAAATGGTATTTAGATAGTGCGTGTTCTAGTCACATGACAGGCGACAAAAGCTTGTTCAAATCAGTCGTAGATTTGATGGAGGATTAGTAACCTTCGGAGACAACTCCACAGGAATAGTAACTGATATAGGAACTATTTCCTTCAATAATTCTTGTGATATTACTAATGTTTATATGGTGAAGGGACTCAAGTATAACCTCCTGAGCATCAGTCAACTATGTGACTCTGATCTTGAGGTAAGATTTAGAAAGACGGTTGTGTTAAGGTGAAGGGACTCAAGTATAACCTCCTGAGCATCAGTCAACTATGTGACTCTAACTCTGATCTTTGAGGTAAGATTTAGAGAGACAGGTTGTGTTATAGAAGACTCTACCGGTAAGGAAATTCTTCCTGGAAGCTGAAAAAGAAAAAAGAAATGTGTATGTGCTGGACTCTGTTAAAAGTCCTGTTGAGCACATCTGTTTAGCCTCAATGGGGAGAAGTTAAAAGTCCTGTTGAGCACATCTGTTTAGACAACTCCACAAGAATAGTAACTGATATAGGAACTATTTCCTTCAACAATTCTTGTGATATTGTTAATGTTTATTTGGTGAAGGGACTCAAGTATAACCTCACGAGCATCGATCAACTATGTGACTACGATCTAGAAGATTTAGAAAGACGGTTGTGTTAAGGTGAAGGGACTCAAGTATAACCTCCGAGCATCGATCACACTATGTGACTCTAACTTTGAAGATCTTTGAGGTAAGATTTAGAGAGACAGGTTGTGTTATAGAAGACTCTACCAGTAAGGAAATTCTTCCTGGAAGCTGAAAAAGAAATATGTATGTGCTGGACTCTGTTAAAAGTCCTGTTGAGCACATCTGTTTAGCCTCAATGGGGAGAAGATCCTTGGATATGGCACAAAAAGCTTGGTCATGCTAGTATGTGCTTAATTGAGGAACTCGTCGAACATGATTTAGTCTTAGGCCTGCCAAAATTGAATTACTCAAAGGACCATAACTATGATGCATGTCGAAAAGGTAAACAAACTAGAAATTCCTTCAATTCCAAGGATATTGTATCTACTTCTAAACCTTTGCAGCTATTACACATGGACCTTCTTGGTCCTACTAGAACTGCTAGTATTGGAGGTAAAAGGTACATTTTTGTTATCATTGATGATTTCTCTTGTTTTACATGGGTTATATTCATTTCTCATAAGGATGATACTCTAAAGAATTTCAAGTTTTTCTGTGAAAAAGTACAATGTGAGAAAGTATACTACATCACCTCTATAAGAAGTGATCATGAAAGAGAATTCGAAAATAAAAATTTTGAACACTTTTGCAATGAGCAAGGATTTACTCATAATTTCTCCTCACCGCGATCTATTCAACAAAATGGAGTTGTTGAAAGGAACCCTGCAAGATATGGCAAGAACCATGATGGTAGAACACGACTTGCCACATCATTTCTGGGTAAAAGCAGTAAGTTCAGCATGCCATGTTTTAAACAGGTGTTTAATCAGGCCCATTTTGAAAAAGACTCCCTATGAATTGTGGAAAGGAAAGAAACCTAACATCGGCTATTTCCATCCATTTGGATGTAAATGCTTTGTCCACAATAATGGTAAAGACAACCTTGGTAAGTTTGATCCTCAAAGCGATGAAGGTATTTTTCTTGGATACTCTAAGAATAGTAGATCTTATAGAGTTTTTAACAAGCGTACTTTATCAATAGAAGAATAAATTCATGTTATATTCGATGATACTAATCGCTTGGTCGAGAAAACTAAACTCGCAGATGAAGAAGAAAATCACTCATCAATCACCAAAGTCACCCACTCCTCAGATTCAATAAGTCCCTCAACAGCTGCTATCTCAAAAGATGAGTCGACTAATTTAATTGTGGGACCAGTGCCAAAAGAATGGAGAAGTGAACCTGATTATCCAAAGAAATTTGTAATTGGTAATTTGAACGAAGAAATGCAAACAGCAGCCTCTAGCAAGAACAGTGCTAACCTGACTCTTATTTCACAACTTGAGCCAAAGAAGGTTGATGAAGCTCTCAAGGATGATCACTGGATTAAAGCTATGAAAGAAGAACTGGATCAATTTGTGAAAAATAAAGTGTGGAATCTTGTTCCCAGACCTGAGAGTGCCTCAGTCATTGGGACTAAATGGGTGTTTAGAAACAAACTAAATGAATCAGGTGAAGTGGTAAGAAATAAAGCTCGACTAGTTGCTCAAGGATATTCTCAACAAGAAAGAGTCGACTATGATGAAACCTTTGCGCCTGTTACTCGGTACACGCCGAAGACTTCCATTTCGCCAGTAGAATCGATTCGAATTTTACTTGCATATGCCGCTTTTAAAGGATTTAAATTATTTCAAATGGATGTTAAAAGCGCTTTTCTAAATGAATTCATTGATGAAGAAGTTTTTGTAAAGCAACCAACTGGTTTTGAGAACCCTAAATACCCCTATCATGTGTTCAAATTATCTAAGGCCTTATATGGTCTTAAACAAGATCCTAGAGCCTGGTACGATCGTTTCAGCTCTTTTTTAATTAAGCATGAATTTATTAGAGAAAAAATTGATACTACTCTCTTCATTAAAAGAAATTCCTTTGGTAACCTAATTATTCAAATTTATGTAGATGATATTATTTTTGGAAGTTCTAACCCATCTTTGTGCAAGAAATTCTCTGATCTTATGCAAAGCGAATTTCAAATAAGTATGATGGGCGAACTAACATTTTTCTTGGGATTACAAGTTCATCAATCCGACAAAGGACTTTGAATTTCATATGTCAAAGCAAGTACGCAAAAGAACTCATCCACAAGTTTGAAATGAGTGATGCTAAGGTTATGGGAACACCAATGAGTCCTACTTGCTAAATTGACAAGGATGAAGGTAAGTCTGTTGATGAGACCAAATATAGAGGAATGATTAGATCTCTACTCTATCTTACAGCCCGTTGACTAGATATTATGTTTAGTGTGTGCAGGTGTGCACGTTTTCAAGCTGCTCCTAAAAAATCTCATCTTAGTACTGTTAAATGAATCATTCAATATTTGCTTGGTACTATATCACATGATTTATGGTATCCCAAAACTAACTCCTTCAAATTAGAAGGTTTTTCTGATGCTGATTTTGCAGGCAATAAGAATGATCGTAAAAGTACCAGTGGCACATGTCAACTTTCTTAGGAAGTCCTTAATTTCTTGGAATAGCAAGAAATAAGGAAGTGTATCTCTTTCCACTACTGAAGCTGAATACATTGCCATCGGACAATGTTGTGCTCAATTAGAATGGATGGTTCACCAACTTAGTGATTTTGATATGCCACCTGTTAAAATTTTCTGTGATAACTCTAGTACTATTTTCTTATCTAAAAACCCTGTGCATCACTCTAGGGCAAAGCATATAGACATTAAGCATCACTTTATTAGAGATCATGTTCTTAAGGGACCCATAGAATTACAATTTGTGTGCACTGAAAATCAACTTGCTGATATTTTTACTAAGCCTTTACTAGAAGAAAGATTTTGCATGCTTAGACAATCACTAGGAATTGTCCTGTATCCCTTATAATTTCTTGCATATATTTCATTTAATAATATATTTGTTAAAAATACTTTGCATAAGAAATGTTTGTGTACAACTTTGGGTTAATTGATTTGGTTCATACACTTGCCATAATTACTTTTCCCACTATGCATTTATTACCCTCTCTTTGGTCACGTCTTTCCATCCTTCACGTCCTTTCATACTAACACCTCCGCCGTTCCACTTTCGTATGCAACTCTTCATCTAACTCTTCACGCTACTTATTCCCCCACTACCTTTCACTTTCCCAAATATCCATCCCTTTTTTCTCTCCATTTTCCTTCATCACCATGGCCAAAAACCACAAAACCTCCCCAATCTCCACTCGCAAAAGCACCAGAACCAAGAACAAAGGAAAACCCACATCTCATGTTAGGATAGATTTCGATGGGTCTGTTGATTCTTCCCCCAAACACTCTGAAAATTCTTCTACCCTCAAAAGAGGTACTATTGATGGTCACTGTGTAGAATCCTCCAAAAGGTTCAAATTCGACTATGAGAATGCTTTTTATTGACCGTCACAACTTTTGGACCACTCCAAACTAATATTTATTTCATTCTCTCAAAGGAACACCCTAAGCCCATGGTAGGATTATTGATTTTGATGTTCTTTCATCCCAAAGATTGTCTCATTCAACGGTTCTTCGACTATCAAGGATGGGTAAATATCTTCTCTTACTCTCCTACTAGAATCTATGAGCACCATATTCACATGTTTTATGCTAATCTTAGAGCCACAAAGGATGATGAAGTTGAAACTCTTATTTTTGGCACTCGCATTCTCTTTGACTGTAAAAGTTTTGACAAAATGTTCAATATCAAAAGCTCTGGTTTTTCTACTTTAACCGAAAATTCTTGGCCCTCAGATTTTGAAGTGACTTATGAACAAGCAAAACAGGCTATCTCTCTTGAAACCCCTGGTCTTCTCCCATCACAGTTAGGCCCCAAAAATCTATCTTTTGAAACTCTGTGTTTTGGCCCATATCATTGCTACCACCATCATGCCTCGTGTAGGATCTCTCTCTACTTTGACTCAGCGTGACACCCTGCTCACTTATTGTTTAGTCAAGAAATGCAAACTACATCTGTCCTCTCTTGTAATCAATCACATGCTTGAATCTGCCTCTGACCTCACCACTCTTCCCTATGGCATACTAATTACTCGTATCATGGAGTCCCACAATGTGAATCATGATGATCATCCATCTACTCTTATTAAGCAGTGTTACGAGTCTCGTGCCTTTATCAGTATGGGGTATGTTTGGATAGATGATGTGTGGGTTCTTAAAAAAGACAAAGATCCTGAAAATCCCTGTCCTCTAGTCTCTGATCAGTTTAGACCCTCCACCTCTTCAAACCCTCTTTCAGTCAACTAGAATCGACCATTCTAGTGATGTTCTTGCTAAGTTGACTGCCATTGAAGTAAAACTTGAAACCTTCAAAGATCTCCTAGTGTCCAACCAGTTTCAATTGGAAAAGATACGCGACATTACAAAGAAAGCTGGGGCAGATGTAGCTGTTACACCTCGAAAATTTTTTCGTTAATGCGTAGTGAATAGACTGACGAAGGAAGCGAAGTATACGGTGTTGTAATAAGTAAGGAATGACATTTGATGACCCTAAGTAAGATTTCAAGGACATTCGATGTGAGACGAGAAAGTTCGCCAAGAGAAGGCAAGGCATACGATGAGTATCGGAAGCCAAGAGAAGGCAAGGCATAAGATTTATGGGTGTGTTGCGCACCACACTTATAAACAAGAAGCTGTGGGCATTTTAGGAATAAATGGCCTTCTTTCTTCATAAGAATCGTGCGGTAGAGCTATGATGTAAGAATTTCTTTATCCTTAACCATGTGTTATGTATTTCAGAAATGCTTGTAAAGAGAAAGGCTACGAGCGCCAAAAAGGGCAAAACGATGGCGAAAAAGTGGGGTAAAGAGCACCGCCACCGATAGTAGAGAGAAAGTGAGTCCCGAATGTGACTCCATCTCGATCCTCCCCGTTCGGTACCTATTTTAGAGGAGCGTGAGGGAGCCTCGGCCCAGGCTCGAGCACCTTCCCAGTTCCTCCACCGGATGCTTCGAGGCAAGATGTAAAAGAGGCTATTCATTTGCTCGCTCAATTGGTTCTTTATGACCGGACTCAGCGGCAAAGTACGGGGCAAGGTGATAGGAGTTTGGTTAGTGCAAGGGCCCGTGATTTCATTAGCTTGAACCCTCCGGAATTCTTTGGATCAAAGCCGGATGAGGACCCTCAGAATTTCATCGATGGTATGTTGAGGACGCTTCGGTTGATACATGCTTCGGACACCGAATTGGTGAAGTTAGCATCCTATAGATTAAGGGATATTGTGGTTCATTGGTATACGGTTTGGATGGCTTCACGGGGAGCCAATGCACCTCCTCCGGTATGGCAAGAATTTGTAGATGCTTTTCTCCGACATTATTTGCCTCTAGAAGTTTGGCGAGCTAGAGTCGACAAGTTCTTGAATTTGAGGCAAGGAAGCATGAGTGCCCTAGAGTATAGTCTCCGCTTCAATTCTTTGGCTAGGTATGCTTCGGCCATGGTAGCGGATATGGGTGACCGGGTGCACAGGTTTGTGAAAGGCCTAGGGCCACATTTGATGGATAGGTGCTTGACTGCGTCCCTTCAGGACAATATGGACATTTCACGCATTCAGGCCCATGCTCAGAATTTAGAAGAAAGCCTACAATAACAAAGAAGTGAACGTGAGCATGATAGAGGGCATAACAAGAGGGCTAGATCTTCGGGTCTGATGAGTGAGTATAGAGGTAGGAACAGAAAGTAATTTTCGAGGCATTCAGGCCATTCTATGACTAGTGAGCCTCCACGACTTTCAGGCCAGAGATTTGATAGATCTACTCATCCCGAGCCAAGTCAGAGCTTTTCGGGGCCTCGGTTCGAGGGTGATTCGGGTCGGGCGAGGCCACCCAGTGCCATGATGTTCCCCGGTGTGGGAAGTTACATTGGGGCCGGTCTTGGAATTGGGCTCCCGAGGTTTCTATTCGGGTGGTCGGCCGGGAGCCGTATTATGCGTGATTGCCCTTCAGTTGGTGGTAGAGGTAGGACCCAGACTTCAGGGTCGATAGCCGGATCTTCATCATCTATACGCCCTATGGGTCCAGGTTCACATGCGCTAGTTGGCCATGGTAGAGGCAGGGGGAGAGTCCCCAATTCTAGCGGTCCTCAGCACCGTATTTATGCTTTGGCTGGACGCCAAGATCTTGAGTCTTCTCTTGATGTTGTTACTGGTATATTATTGGTATTTTCTCATGATGTATATGCTTAGATAGATTCAGGCTCCACATTGTCATATGTTACTCCATGTATTGCGGGTCGGTTTAGAGTTAAACCGGAGTCGGTCAAACCTTTTGAGGTGTCTACACTCGTTGGTGAGTCGGTAATAGCTAGCCGAGTATATAGAAATTGCATAGTTGTGATTTGTGACCGTCGTACTATGATTGACTTGCATGAGTTAAAAATGGTGAATTTTGATGTTATTATGGGCATGGATTGGTTGGCTTCTTGCTATGCCAATGTTGATTGTAGAATGAAAATAGTTCGCTTCCAATTTTCGGGAGAACCAGTTTTAGAATGGAAAGAAAATACGGCGTCACCAAAGGGTAGGTTTATTTACTATCTAAAGGCAAGGAAAATGATCACAAAAGGTTGCATTTATCATCTAGTGCCGGTTTAAGATGTAGAAGCTAAGCCGCCGACTCTTCAGTCAGTTTCCGTAGTGAATGAATTTTCGGATGTATTCCTGGAAGAGCTTCCAAGCCTCCCTCCCGAGCGAGAGATTGATTTTGCTATTGATGTGTTGCCAAACACCAAGCCTATATCTATTCCTCCTTATTGAATGGCTCCGCGGAGTTGAAGGAGCAATTGAAAGACTTGAAGGATCCACCCCCGCAAAATAAATGAATTCCAAAGATCTTTGGCAAATCCAAAGGGTTTTCTGTACGTTCATCCAAAATATTTCTAGATCCCAATACACCTTAATGGTAGAGCATAGCCTTGCCAAGGCTGAGGTTGAGGTTCAAGTCCCTCCTTCGTTTCGTTTAGTCCGAAAGCCACTTTAGAGATAGGGCGAGCGGCAGACGTATAGGGTTCCAAACCTATAGGCCTAGTTCATCCCCGAGAATTGTTTGTTCGAAAGAAAGATGGCTCCTTGAGAATGTGCATTGACTACCGACAATTGAACAAGGTGACGATTAAGAATAAATATCCTCTTCCGAGGATTGATGACTTATTTGATCAATTACAAGGTGCCAAATGATTTTCGAAGATAGATTTAAGATCCGGGTATCATCAAGTGAGAGTTAGGGAGAAAGATATCCCTAAGACAGCCTTCAGAACAAGATATGGCCATTTTGAGTTCCGAGTAATGTCATTTGGGCTAACTAATGCACCGGCAGTGTTTATGGATTTGATGAATGATGTGTTCAGGCCCTTCCTAGATTTGTTTGTGATTGTATTCATCGATGATATCTTGGTGTATTCTAGATCCAGGCGGGAACATGCGGATCATTTAATCTTGTCCTTAGAGTTCTTCAAACTCGAGAGTTGTTTGCAAACTTTTCTAAGTGTGAGTTTTGGTTGAACTCGGTGACATTTACGGGGCACATTGTTTCAGCCGATGGTATTCGGGTAGATAGCCAAAAGATTGAGGCCGTGAAGACTTGGCCAAGGCCGCAACTCCTATGGAGGTTCGTAGCTTTACGGCTTAGCGGATATTACGAAAGATTCGTTGAAGGTTTTCTTCTATTTACGCACCACTTACAAAGTGACCCGGAAATCGGCAAAGTTTCATGGACGGATGCTTGTGAACGTAGTTTCCAAGAACTAAAATATACATTGACTTCTGCGCCGGTCTGACACTTCCGGAGGGATTGGAAGGTTATGTTGTTTATTGCGATGCTTCGGGCATTGGGCTAAATCTGTGTGTTGATGCAACATGGTAAGGTGATTGCGTATGCTTTAAGGCAATTACGAAAACATGAAAAGAATTATCCAACTCATGATCTAGAATTGGCTGCAGTGATTCATGCATTAAAGATGTGGAGACATTATTTATATGGTGTCCATGTGGATATCTATACAGATCATAAGAGCCTTCAGTATATTTTCAAGCAAAAAGAGTTGAATTTGCAGCAGTGACGATGGTTAGAGTTGCTAAAAGATTATGATGTCGATATTCTGTATCACCCCGGAAAGGCAAATGTTGTGGCTGACGCTCTCAACCGCAGATCTATGGGAAGTTTGTGTGATGTACAACCAGAGAAAAGAAAAATGGCTCGTGAGCTCCAACAGTTAGCTAGCCTAGGAGTTCGAGTAGTGGACTCAGGTAGCAAAGGAACTACCATTCAGAATTCAGCAGTCTCGTCGCTAGTAGTGGAAGTGAAGGAGCGACAATACGAAGATTCCATGCTAATGCATTACAGAGATACACTCCCTCAGAAGGAGAAGTCATCATTTGAGATCGCAGGAGATGGAGTTCTCCGATGCGGAAGCGAATTATGTGTTCCTGATGTGGCGGGTTTACGCCACCAAATATTGAGAGAAGCTCATTGTTCCCGTTATTCTGTCCACCCTGGAGCAACGAAAATGTATCATGATCTTAAGTCTATATATTGGTGGAATGGGATGAAGAAAGATATAGCGGAATTTGTAGCTCAATGTCCCAACTATCAACAAGTGAAAATCGAGCACCAAAAGTTAGGCGGATTGTTGCAAGCTATAGAAATCCCAACTTGGAAGTGGGAAGTAATTAACATGGACTTCATTACGGAGCTTACCCCGTTCTCGATGTAAGTATGATTCCATGTGGGTGATTGTGGATAGACTCGCGAAGTCGGCTCATTTCTTACTAGTCAGAACGACATATGTAGGCGAAGATTATGCAAAGCTCTATGTTAAAGAGATAGTGCGACTTCATGGTGTTCCAGTATCTATTATCTCAGACAGAGGAATTAAGTTTACAGCTAATTTTTGAAAGTCCTTCTAAGAGGGTTTGGAGACTCATGTGAGCCTTAGCACGGCATTTCATCCACGGGCGATGAACAAGGCGAACGTACCATTCAGACTCTTGAGGATATGTTACGGGCATGTATGTTAGATTTTGGAGGAAATTGGGATGATCACTTACCCCTCATTGAGTTTGCTTATAATAATAGTTATCATTCTAGCATTCAAATGGCACCGTATGAGGCTTTATATGGGCGAAAGTGTAGATCCCCAATTGGGTGGTTTGAAGCAGGAGAGGCTAAATTGATAGGGCCATACTTGGTCCGGCCCCATAGAGAAAGTTAAGCTCATACAAGATCGATTATTAGCAGCCCAAAGTCGTCAAAAGTCCTATGCAGATAATCGTCGAAGGGACTTAGAGTTCCAAGTGAAAGATTGGGTATTCTTAAAAGTGTCACCAATGAAGGGTGTTATGAGATTTGGTAAAAAGGGGAAGCTTAGTCCCCGGTATATTGGGCCTTATGAGATTGTGTGCAAGGTAGGCAAAGTGGCTTACGAATTAGATCTACCTCCTGATTTGGAGTCAGTTCACCCAATTTTCCATGTCTCGATGCTTCGTAAATGTGTTGGAGATCCTACTAGGATCGTGCCAGTAAATGATGTCCAAGTGACAGAAAAGTTGACTTATGAAGAGGTACCCATTGCCATATTAGATAGGCAAGTACGGAGGCTTAGAAACAAAGAAGTGGCCTCAGTTAAGATTTTGTGGAGAAACAACAACCGAGAAGAAATGACATGGGAAGCGGAAGAAATCATGAAATCCAAGTACCCGCACTTATTTCAGCCCCCGGAAGAGGGCCAAGATGAGACATCAAGATCATAAGGTATGTATGTTTTTCTTTTATGCATTTGGGTCGTGTGTGGCCAAATTCTATTGCTATTATGTTGTGGCCCTATGAGGCATTGTTATTATGGGTTGTTGTGACAGGATGGTAGTGCCATATTACAGGGGAAACTCTAGCGAAATTTTCGTAGAATTCCCGAGTACTTAACATTCGAGGACGAATGTTCTTAAGGGGGGAAGAATGTTACACCTCGAAAAAAAATTTGTTAATGCGTAGTGAATAGACTGACGAAGGACGTGAAGTATACGGTGTTGTAATAAGTAAGGAATGACATTTGATGACCCTAAGTAAGATTTCAAGGACATTCGATGTTAGACGAGAAAGTTTGCCAAGAGAAGGCAAGGCATACGATAAGTATCGGAAGGATTTATGAGTAACAAGTTAATGATGATTTAATGATGCTTTGGAGAAGAGTTATAACGTCCCTTAGATTGTTAATGAGGTGGTAAACAAGTGTCAAGAAGGTTCCATAAGGATTGGAGATCAAACGAGTCGAAGAGAACAAGTTCGGAATAACTGAGCATTGTACGGCCAAACATACTGGCCGTATAAAACATACGGACCGTATGTTCAGCCGTATAATCAGCCCAGAATGTCACCCCTCTTTGGACCAAATCTACGGCCAGACATACGGTCAGTATAAATTATACGGACCGTATGTTGGTCCGTAGAATATGGTCGGGACTGAATTGTGTTATTAATAAGGGACTAAGTCTTATTTCATTTCATTTCCCTTTCACTCCACTTCTCTCTAAAACATCTCTCTACATTTCTCCCACAAGATTTCAAGAGAAATTAGTGTTCAACTTCATCAAACCAAGTGAATCAAGTATAAGAAACCCATTAAAGTTCATCCAAACAAGAATCCAAGTGAAGGTGAAACTAGATTTTGCTCAAGTGAGGTGTTTGCACCCAAGGTTCGTTCCTACACCATCTAAGGTAAGTTTTATGGTATTTCCTTGTTGTTTAAGGTATTTGAAAGTTGAAACACTTGGATTATAGAAGGAAATGGACAATGGGTCATGAATGTGGGAATAGTGTCACTTTTGAGTAAATGTTTGGATTGAGTCATGATTCTTGATACAATATGATTATAATCATGTTATAAATGATGTTGAGAACATGGGATAGATGTCGTATATGAATGAACGTAATCGTGTGTTATGACCATGAATATGAATGATTGGAAGTAAATTGAGAAGTAAGGATAATGTAGGTAGATAAAGGCTATTGTTATGATGTTGAGAATGTTATTAATGATGTTTGGGAGTTGATATATGATATGGAGGGATTCGTATAAATAAAGGAGATGCTGTCCAATTTTCTCTAGCCCTAAGTCATGTATGCTAAGCTATCGATTTTCTAATGTTAGTATAACTCTAATGAAGGTAGAAACGTGAGCATTGAAGGAGAACGTGCAAGTGATAGAATAGTTGAACGGAAAGGTATGTAAGGCTAACCCTTCTTTCATAAGGCATGGTTCTTTGGCCAAATATCTATTCTTCTATGAGCCTATGATATTCTCCTATGATTCTATCTCTAAAAAGCTATTAAGCTCATGATCCTCGATATGTTACGATTGTACTAAGTTCCCTAGATGACGAGTAATCCTCTAGGGATAGATGATATGAATGACGATAGTAATGATGCTAAAGATGTGCTTATGAGCTTATATGTATAAGTGCCGCGCGCACCATAGTGTGGCTACTATGAAACCCCCCTAAGAGCTTATATTTTCTAATGGCTCTAATGAAGGTAGAATGTGATATATATATATATATATATATATATATATATATAATGCGCGCGCGCCAAATATCTATTCTTCTATGAGTTGGGTACGGATAACCACTGAGCCTTGGTAGGGCCTCTAGGGATATGTATGACAATGAGATACCTTGGTAGGGCCGGTGTGGCTATGTGAAATGATATATATATATATATATACGTATACATATATATAATGCGGGTATGCTATATAAATGGGCTATGTAAATGATATGAATATGAGTGACGAATATATGTAAATGCTATGTAAAGGCTATGTATATGCAATGTATATGATATGTGAATGATATGTATATGATATGAATATGAGTAGGAATGGAAATATGAATACGAATACGAAAATGGATACGAAAGGTAATT
This sequence comes from Lycium ferocissimum, assembly GCF_029784015.1. NCBI lineage: Eukaryota > Viridiplantae > Streptophyta > Magnoliopsida > Solanales > Solanaceae > Lycium > Lycium ferocissimum. The sequence continues at coordinate 65,592,980 of NC_081351.1, forward strand.
GTATACGAAATGGATACGAAAGGTAATTGTATACGGATATAGATGTATGTACACGAATACGCAATAGAAATGGAATGTCCCCATGAAAAGCAAGTAAGTGTTATGACGATGATACTATTATCTCCCATCTTATGCTATTTCATATGTTGTCTATTATGCTTTCATATTGATGTTGATCATGCTTTACATACTCAGTACATTCTTCGTACTGACGTCCTTTTGTTTGTGGACGCTGCGTCATGCCCGCAGGTGGCCAGGGAGACAGACTTGATCCATAGCTTCATTATTCAGGGACTACATAGCGGAGCTCCATTTCATTCGGAGCCACAGCTTTTGGTATAGATTCTTTTGTGTACATATTCATGGGCACGGCGGGGTCCTGTCCCGCCTATATGATATGACATGTTCTTCCTTAGAGGCTCGTAGACATGTGTATATGGTTAGATGTGTTCGGCCTTGTCGGCCTACATTTTGGGATATTGTTTTGCTAACCTTGTCGGCTCATGTACATTGATATAGGCATAGTTGCTAATGATGATATAAATGAATTGACGCCAATGGGATTAGTATGCGGTATGAATGATAAGTATGATTTAGCTATGTGGCTCACCTAGATGTAATGTGAAAGTAGTGGATTGAGTGAGCTACATGGACTCGCGGGTCCCAAGGGGTAGTGGCGATGAAAATCCTCCGTGGATAAAGATACGGAGTCTCGTATGTAATTAGGAAAAGATACGGGAGGGTAGCACTTAGACTTTGCGAGTCGGCTGAGTTGTCTTCTTGAGGCGTCGATACTTTCGTCGGAGTACATGTGTACACGACATTGCATTGCATTTGCATTCATACACCATTGCATTGCATCGCATTACGCTTATATTGTGATTATACGACAATTACTTGTGTTGTTGGTTCCGGATTTGATGTATTGAGACTTGACACGATTAGGCTTAGTTGCTAAACAATAGGCCATGATCTTGGAATTATCTTTGTCGAAAGGTTCAAGGTTCCGGTTGTATGTGTTGGTTTCCTAAAATTAGGTGAATAAGGATTATCCTTAATGATGAGTTAACTTCTATACTAAGAGCAGTACGATAATTGACTAGTGTGAAGCTGGTGTGGAATTGATTGGTGGTTATTAGAGTAGAGTTAAATTATTTAAGAGTCTCGATGTTATGACGAGTGGAAGATAAATGTATGATGTTGATTTAGTTACTTATCATTCTTGTTGTGAACTCTTTTCTTGATATGTGCTTCTAATCATTGTTGGCCTATGATGCTTCATCGGTATGTGTTGATTATGCGATACTACCACTGGCTACCCCTTTTGGGGTATAGAGTGTTTGGTGATTGGTTGTTGGCATGATTCGTAAGATGCACGGTGCCTATCTTAAAGGCCTCCACCCGACTTCATTACGGGATGGAGGTTGGGTCTTAAGAGTTATTGTATTAGTTTACATTAGTCACTCTTGTACTAGTGTAGACTAGGTCGTGGGAATCGGAATCGGTCTTGTAATTATTTAATTGTTCTAATCACTTACGATATTTGGGTTAATCTAATTATTTGATTTCCCGCTTGCTAATTATTTATATATTGGATTGAAGATGAATTTGTTCTTTACTTGGATAGTGTGTTATTTTGATTGAGGGTTTGCCTACTAAAGTGGGAAGGGTGGGTGCCCGCGCGACTCAAAATTGGGTCGTGACACGTGTCTAAATGGGACCATGTAAAACAATCGGCGTTAGCTTGAAGAAATTTAATTAATTTATGCACGAGCTCTCAGGGTTAGCCACATGCCCATGTATACACTGCTCAAACGGATGTACGAACAAGACGATTTTTTTCTAACTCCTCACAGTCGATTTAGTGGCATCCGAATCATCGGCGGCACGAACGACCTAGGAACAAGTCATCCCTCTTGAAAGTTTGTCGTTTCTTCCTCTTAACCGGACTAGCGGGCACAAGAGTGTGTGATTGCTATTTAACTACGCCTTTGATTGGCTCTTCTATGACGCTGAGGGTAGTGCCTTTGGTATGGAGGTACAACAGCATTTCTGAAGCATCTTCCTTGTAACTGCGGTCCCCATGAACCATTTTTACCCCCTCGGGGTTAGGATCTTCAACATTTGGTGTAGTCACGTCCTTCTTGCGATGCGCGAGCAATGCATTATACCTTATCGCTCCACCGATAACGTAGAACAACTTCATAGAACCGTTTCGAGCGGTATTCACCGTGAGTGATTTCCGCTTTTGTAGTTCACGTGACATGTTGAACCCCGATTGAGAACATTTCTTGACAGCAATTTGGTCCGATAGTCCCCGTAATTTTGCTCTACCACTTTCCAATGGATAACATTGGCCGAAGCGCGCCTGGATTAATCAATATACGCTTAACTTGGATTTATTAATAAGGACGGAGATTGCAAAGCATCATTTTGGGGTTGGATGATGCCCTCGGCGTCTTCATCATTGAAGAAATGGATCCCTCCGATATGTAATCCTGGTTTTTTTTTCTGAGTGATCGAGACCTTTTTTCCTCTTACGTCATTGGACCTCGAGGAATTTCTGCTACACGGCGTAATCATATTGATCACGTGTTGAGGTTTGCGTATTCGACTTGCTTATTTGCTTCTTTATTTTTGTAATTTCCTTTCGCCACGATCCTTAAGAATTCACGCAAGTAGCCATTCATTAATAGTTGGACTACTTCATCCACTTGTATCAACGGTCCTCGGTCCAGTAGGTCGGGTACGGCGATAGTCGAGCAGCATTCGGATCCCTTTGGGTAGGATCGGACTTGAGACGGCCTTAGGTGCGTCGTTAATCACTAATATGACCAATAGGCGAAATGAGACCCGCGGCATGAAGTTGTATTCGGATAAATTCGGGCTCTCACCAACATTGAATGATCCACCGATATCCCATTCTTTGAATTGCAAACCTTGGTTCCCAGAGCGTGATCATTGCTATCACTCCTAACCCAGTGATGATTATGACGGCTATTTCCCACATTGTCCATCCTAAAGTTTGATCTTTTCGTTTGCCGATTAACAGGCTACAGTACCTTTTCTTTGATGACTTTGACTACGGAAACCGACCACCTTTTTTGGTCTGCTCATTTTTGCTTCGAGTTGCCAAACTGGTGGAAAGTTCGAGTTGGTCGTCTCGCTCGGGTTGGACTCGTGCTACTGTTGTGGACATCGGCCTATATCATCGCCTGTACTCTAACAAGTTTTCCTTCGGTTTAAATGAGGCGGCTGAGCTTCGAGGGTTTAGTCCCATTAGGTGAAAGCTTGTGCGCCGTTCCTCCGGGCGAGGGCAAAAAGTAGCTCCGTTCATTGGAATCTCGACACGAACTCTCGTAGTAATTCGTTGTCCTTTTGGGCAACTCTGAATATATCAGCCTTCCTTGCTTGGATCTTTCAAGCTCCAGCATGAGCCTTTATAAAAGTATCTACAAGCACTTCAAAAGAGTTAACAGAATGTTCGAGAATTATAGAATACCATGTCATTGCCCCGCTTTGGACAATGTCTCGTCGAACTTCTTTAGCGACAGAGCTCGATTTCATCCTCTTTGAGGTCGTTGCCTTTATGACACAAGTATAGGAAGTCGCGTGTTCCTATGGGTTCGTCGTACTTAGAAATGTACGGCATCTTAAATCTCTTCAGATCAACTTCGAACCGCTCGGAGGGTAACACCTTTGATGGTCTTGTTTGGAATCGCCCCTTTCTTAAGATCGGTGGGCCACGGGGATACGGTCACTCGTCAATTATAAGTTTCCACTTTTCATTGGTGTCGTCCGTTTGGCCGATCTTTACAAGCATTTTTCGGGATTTTGGATGACCCGTTGGAGCCGCAAGTCCTTTTCCATTGTTAGCGACTTGATCTTCCTGCGGACGAGTTCGCCGATTTGTCTCGGTCCCTCCGCCTTGTGCATTGTTCTTCTTTCGAGTTGAGCTATAGCCGCCCGTTGTTCTGCAACAACATCAAAAAATTAACGTAAGTTAATTTCTTCTCCCGTATCACCGGTGTCTTTCGTGTAGATCTCAGGGTGGTGAAATCACGGGGTTATTGCTATTGGAAACGGATCAACGGTGGTGCATGTCGACATTCGGGTCGACGCGTCATTCGATTTGACAACATTTGGATCAGCGGGGTGAACGCCATTTGGATCTTAGGGCAACTTTTTTGACTGCACCCGTTGTTATGGTTTTAAGCCTTGGTGACACAGTTAGCAGATTATTGCTGAAGTGAATTGATTATTTGTACATTTGACATTTTGAGGTTAACCAGAAATCACAAATCTCAAGAGAACAAGTGAAAGTAGGGTTGTAAAAAAATCACCACTATTATCCTTAGCCTCACGATGGGCGCCAAACTGTTTACCCCTAAATAGGTAACAATTAAATTTGGACGCGGTTTAAAGGATACGTGGTTTGATTAGTTGTCAATGTAATGGAATAAGAAATAACAATCAATTGAATATAACAAATAAAGACAATAATAGCCTGTACCATGTATAACCCATTTTGGAAAATTGGTCGAAGCATAGAAAGCGTATTGGCTCGGGCCAAATTAAAAGAGCTTGAAACTTTTAGGAGAGATGTTATAGAGTACGTATAATCGGCATAAAAAATCGAGAGGAAAAATGAGAGGGTTTCACCCCACGCATAATACAAGAATGGGCCTCTCCTTAACCCTAAAAACTGCTAAAACCTAATAATAACGACGGCGCTTCCACGGCTGTCGGGTAACGGACGGCATAACGGGCGACGATTTCTCGTATGTGTTGAGCGGCATCTCTTCGGTCTCTTTGGTTTAGTGGACAAACGACTCCTCGGATATTAATTCATCCGAACCACCCGAACTCGATCCCGGCGCCACGTCACGTCGGCGTTCGTATTTTACTCCAACCCCTCATGGCACTTTCTGTGGAAGTTTTTACCGTGTACAATACATTGGTAGGTATCTTCTAATCAAGAAACAACAATCGATCCAATTATTTTCATTTTATTTGAAATGGGTGTACGAGATGAAAATAAATTTACGCTATTTTATTTTAACAACATAAGTTAATGTAATACATGTATTAGACAATGTATAATACATTATTTGGTTGCCTTTTAGGTTGTACTCATAAATAATACTCGCATAACTTATGCAGAAATTTATTTTATGTAGGCTTATTGTCACACCCCAACCTTCGTCAGGGTGTGACGGGCACCCGACCCTCGTCAGAGTCGAGCGAACCCTTAGACGTCAACTCAAATTTTTTTTTTTAAAACAAGAATTGAAAGTTGTAAATGAAATACCAAAATCGACACGTGACTCGAGGTATCTCAAAACATGATATATACATACATACAACATAAAACAAGGCGAGTCAAAAAGGCCTCCGCCATTTACGTACAACAAAATAACGGCCGACATGGCCAAACGGTAACCATGACTCCCGCGCTTGTCGCCGAACTTCTAAGAGTATGACACTGTACAATATATACACAACGTTATACCAAAGCGAGACGACCTCACAGAGCAAATGGAAGGCTAATGCGACTCTCAATGCTATCTCCTAGCCGGTGGGTCCACTGGTCGCGTCCACGAACTTGCGGGCATGAAGCGGCCCCGAAGAAAGGGGTCGATGCGGAATATGTACTTGAATATGTAAAGCGAAAATAAATAAATAATAACCATAGTGCAATTTAAAAAAGGGAAGAAATCACATACGACCCAATACACCAACCTTCGCTTAGAGAAGACATAAGTAGATGTACGAGTCGCAAACAAGCCTTAAGTAAATAATCGCAATCCAACTAACAAATCCAAGAATAAGTGACACGATACATCACACGTGCACCCGCTTCCGGCAAAATAATAATAATAACAATAACAATAATAATAATAATAATAATAGCCCCTTCGGGCGACCGCTTCCGGCTCGATATCAATAATGGCCCCTTCGGGCATTGCCGCTTCCGGCATAATAATGAAGATAGCCCCTTCGGGCATTACCGCTTCCGGCATAATAATAAAGATGGCCCCGCCGGGCATTGCCGCTCCCATAATAACAACGGCATAATAATAACGATGGCCCCTTCGGGCATAATAGTAATAATAATAATAAAATATCGCACCCCCTTCGGAGTGGTTTTTGAAAAGTCTTATAAAATATCACACACCGCCGAATGGTTTTGTACACACCCCTTAGGAAATAATATATCCCGGAGTGGTTTAAGGAAGCTTTAGAAAATATCACACTCCTCACTTCGGAGTGGTTTTTGAAAAGTCTTATAAAATATCACTTAATAGAGTCATTTATGGAAGATTCAAGGCAATTCGATTACATTCCGGCAAGTTACGGACGTTTGAGCATTTTTCCAACAAGTTAGGAGGATACTAGTTCAATTACCTTGAATGAATAGTGCTCCGTTTCGAAATTGGATTTCGACGAACGAGAATAACCCCAGAGGCTTAAATTCAAGCCTAGTATACCTAGGACATGCGAAAAGGAGGAAGGAATAGCTTTACATACCTCACGGGTGCTCTATGCTCGCTTGAGCTCAATTCCCGTTTTGTCCGGAGATACGCAAATGGTCACCTTTACCGATTACTATTCATGAGAGTTAGCATTTCAATAATGAGTTCATACTTGTCTACCGAAATTTTCGGCGAAGACATCTCCCCTATAATCTAACATCCCGAGGATCATCTCGGCTCGAAATATCAACAACAACAACCCAACAATCATCAACAACCATCATAACTATATTATGGCACAAAAGTCCCCACTTACTACATAGTTCATAATTTTCCTCCAAACTTCGCATAATCAAATTAATATCAACATTTTCCATATTCATCAACTACTTCAATATTATTCAAACATATACCAATAACATTCCATACATTATTCATGAATTCCACCAATTCCATATTCCATCCAACTCTTCCACAAACACAACAAAACTTCCAAATCACATTGCCTATCCTATTATTAGCAACAATCATAATCCCGCGTTTAGAACCTTACTTCCATCATTATATGAAAATCATATAAAATTCACATAAATTCCCATAATCACATACAAGCAACTTCAATGCCATTTCAAGTCATTAAACCTTTGTTTGCATTACTAAGATCACAACAACACACTAACAAACTAATTAAACTTGAATTCATCTCTCTCTTCATACCCATAGGGCTCACGGCCACATGCCTTTTCACACACACATATGCCGTACACACACACACCACACTTCCTTAATTCTCATCTACTTCTAATCATCATAACATATAAATTCATTCCATAACTAAAACATAAGAATCTTACCTTTTACTTGAATTTTCAACTTTCCGCCCGACGGAGTTCTTTCTCCAAACCAATTATACTACGTCGTAGAGCACCTAAACTTGTTAAAAATTCGCGAAGAACAAGATTTTTGAACCAAGGACAAGGCTCAGAATTTTTTTCTTTTCTTTTCTCTTCTTTCTCCTCTTGCTTGTAGCCTTCTTCTTTTTTTTTTCTCAATCTTTCTTGAAGTTTCTAATGATAATCATGAATATATCCTATGATTAATTCATCACATGGTTGGCACATGACATGGTCTTGGGCCTTATATGGTGGCCGGCCACCCTTGATGTTTTGGGCCTCAATTTTCTTTTTTTTTTTTTGAGCCCAATGGCTATAATTCGTATTTTGCAAATTCCGAAACAAATTTCCAGATTTCAATTTTTGCCCTTGGCCTACTCCAATGTTCTCGTGTCAATATTTCCATAAGTAACGACATACACACCATAAAAATCAAAGCATAGCCTTATTCTTACAAATCACAATTATGCCCAAATTTTCCGAATGCACAAAAACACGGGATGTAACATCCTCCCCCCCTTTAAGACATTCGTCCTCGAATGTTAAATTAGCCTTATAGGTCTTACAAGTACTTTGGGGGAAGGTTCTTTAAGTAGACAGTGCGTATAAATCATCCATCGATTAAAACAATCAACTGCAGAATTTAAATTACCTGGTGGTGCATCCGGCGGTGCCTCGGGACACAGTCTCCCGCCTAGTGCATAGATACGATGTGGGGGTCTGCCTTTGGGACTAGGTGCTCTACCTCTACCCCTACCACGACCGGAGAAGAAGTCCGAGGTCTGTCTCGGGGGCTGCTTATCGAAGGTGACGACGCGGCTACCGAATTTCCGGGAGCGGTATGGCCCACTCACGTGGACACTCTCTAGCATAGCGCGTCGGATCACCGCGAAGTATAACAAACGCCCGTCGGCATCGTCCCACATGGCGTCTCCCACAAGTCGCACATCGAGGAGGGGCCATCGCCTCTTGCCCGACCATGCTGTTCTTTGGGGGACACGGCGCATAGGAAGAACTCTGTCCTTGCCGAGGGAATGCCTCTCTACCCCGCTGTGACCCTCGAAACTGCGAAGACGCGCGCTGAGCGGGGTGCTGCTCTCTGCAGTAAAACCTTTATTACGGCCCTCCAACCTCGGCCCTCTTGGGGCCGACCGCCCCACGCTTCGCAGGCGGCCTCCCGGCCGCTTCCGATCTTCGACCCCTGGGCATAAGCTTGAACACGAGCTATATCCATACACAGGCCGCATGGCAACCGCCACACAAGCCTCACTGTAACTCCGGCTCTAATCCTCTCACGTAGTGATGGATCCTATCCTCCATATCCTGCACCAGAGAAGGGGCATATCTCGCCAAGAATTAAACTCTACACTATACTCTCTAACAGACATGCTACCCTGCTGCAAGTGAAGAAACCGGTCAACTCTTGCCCGCCTCAACTCAGGTGGCATATGATGGCGCAAGAAGGCATCTGAAAATTCCTGCCACGTCGGCGGAGGGGCATCCCTCCCTCTGGATAACTTCCAGGGCGAAACCGATTAATTGCTATCCCCTGTAGCCTATAAGAGGCTAGCTCCACAGACTCCGTAGCTGACGCCCTCATTATGTCTAAAGTACGCTGCATGCCATCTATAAACTCTGGGGGATCGACATTTGGGTCCGTTCCCCTTAAACTGCGGGGGACTTAATGTAAGAAAATCCCGTGCTGCGGCACGCTGGCGGCCTATCGGGATACTCGTAACTCCTACTACGTTGTCCCGGCTTTCGAGTAGCAAGCATACGAGTCAACAAACGTATGGCATCTTTCATTTCGGCGATCTCTGACGGCGGGCATCGGCCGAGAGGGGAGATGCGGTGTGCGGGCCCGGAGGGCGGGGCCCCGAATCGGTGCCCTCTCTCGGCTCCTCGGCCGATGGGGAGGTAGGAGGACTCGGGGGAGCTGGATGCGTATCCCGGCATAAGTCGAGCTCAGTAGACCCGGGGCTTGGCTAGCTGCATCGTCCCCCCGGCGCACCGCCGCCCACGGGGGTGCTTGCGGTCGCTTTACCTTTCTTAGGCGGCATTGCCGAAAGCACACAAGATCATTAAATTAGGGACTTTATGTACAACACCGCTCTATACGCACGATCTACACCACGAAAGAAAGAATGACACTTATTAATGTCTCGTAGCTTCTGTTTATAGATGTGGTGCACAACACACCGATAAACAAGACTCTACTAGACACAGTCTGCGAACACGCCGAGGACTGACCTGCTCTGATACCACTTTGTCACACCCCAATCTTCACCAGGGCGTGACGGGCACCCGACCCTCGTCAGAGTCGAGCGAACCCTTAAACGTCGACTCAAATTTTTTTTTTTTTAAAACGAGAATTGAAAATTGTAAATGAAATACCAAAATCGACACGTGGCTCAAGGCACCTCAAAACATGATATGTACATACATACGGCATAAAACAAGGCGAGTCAAAAGGGCCTCCGCCATTTCTGTACAACAAAATAATGGCCGACATGGCCAAACAAGAACCATGACTCCCCACACGTTCGCGGACTTCTAAAGAGTATGACCCGCAAATATATACACAACATTATACCAAAACGGAACGAGCCTCCGAGCAAAGAGAAGGTTTGTTTGACTCTCAATACCGGCCTTCCCTAAGCGAGGAGTCACCGGGTCGCGTCCGAACTCCGGGCATGAAACGCAGCGACCCCGAAGAAAAGGGGTCAGTACGAATATGTACCGAATATGTAAAGCGAAAATAAATAAACAATAACCACCGTGCAATTTAAAAAGGGAAGAAATCACATACGACCCAATACCTGCAACCTTCGCTTAAGGGAAGACATAAGCAGATGTACAGAGTCGCAAACAAGCCTTAAGTAAATAATCGCAATCCAACTAACAAATCCAGAATAAGTAATACGGACATCACACGTGCCGCTTCCGCAAAATAATAATAACAATAACAATAATAGCCCCTTCGGGCGGCCCCGCTTCGGCTCGATATCAATAATGGCCCCTTCGGCATTGCCGCTTCCGCATAATAATGAAGATAGCCCCTTCGGCATTGCCGCTTCCGGCATAATAATAAAGATAGCCCCTTCGGCATTGCCGCTCCGCATAATAATAACGATGGCCCCTTCGGGTATAATAGTAATAATAATAATAAAATATCGCACCCCCTTCGAGTGGTTTTTGAAAAGTCTTATAAAATATCACACTCCCTTCGGGTGTCACACCCCGAATCCGACTGGTGATGGGCACCCGACCCTTACCTAGGGCCAAGCGAACCCGCGTACTCTCATAATACTCATAGCCATGCGGCCCACAAAGCATAACATAAGCACGAGTGAAATTTTTTTTCGGAAAACATACATGCCTTTCATCTTTTCAAATCAAACAAAATCCGTAACCATAACGAATCAGTAACACACGAAATTCATAACACAATGCATACTCGATACACCCGGCTTACATAGCCGTTTACAAACGGCATCTCGTACACACGACACCGTCGCAAAGTCTCTAACATAACCGGACACCATACAAACACACTCGACCCGGCGGCTTTCCGGAGGAAATGGTGCTCGCCAATCCAAATGAACATTTTCTCGCTAACATCATCTCGCTCATCGTGGTACTGCGCGGCATGAAACGCGGCCCCGAAGAAAGGGGGTCGATGCGAATATGTACCGAGTATGCAAAACGTAAAATACAGAAAACGAAATAAAGTATACCAAACGCGAGAATAATAGTCCCAATACCAACGCACTTACATCTGACATCCAGGTCATACATGCATTCACACATATACCGCGGCCAGGAACCCAGCGGCTAATATCACCAATATATAAACATACACTACATACACACATACCGCGGTCAAGAATCCGGCGGTCATGTCACGGCCATCCGCGGCCAAGTATCCGGCGGACGAAATCACACGTACGCATGCCGCGGCCAAGTATCCGGCGGTCATGGCACAGCCCGCGGTCAAGTATCCAAATGGACAATATCACACATACCGGCCGGGACTCGGCGAAAGAGGTAATAACAATACACACGAGCAGAATCGTAAGTAGTCATACAAATATAATTTCTTTTGTTACAAACTCAACAAAACAACCCAAGCAAGCCATTCTTTTAAAAGCAAGTCATTAGTCAAGTCAGGTCTATTAGAATTAGTATACAATAGTTACAATCTTTTGAAATCGTTTTTATGTGTCAAAATGTATTATCGAACGTAGTAAAGTAGTTAAAACAATTATTTATAGCAATCGGAGCAATAGTTAAAAGTTTTCTTTTCAAAATCACACAAGTACACCAAACAGGGCGACATTGGGAGATCTCGGGATGCGTGGGCCCCACCTCAGGTCGAGCCGAGGCGGCTGACATAATTTACAAACAATAGGCTCCCTACAGCCATCCACAGAAGTTTCGGAGCGATCCAGATACGTTTACAACAGTTACAAAGGTTTAAGCGTTCCTTTGGTCAAAATATAAGGATTATAATTCAATTGCGCTGAATGAATAGTATGCAAAATCAAACTCGGCTTTCCGAGAGCGGAATTATCCCCGAGGTTCCGATCTTAGCCTAGTAGGGCTAGGACATGCCAAAAGAAGGAAAGGGCAAGCTTTACATACCTTGATTGTGCCTTACGCTCCTCAAACCTCAATTCCCGTTTCGTCCAAAAACTGCAAATGGTCATCTTTACCAGTTACTATTCATGCAAGTTAACATTTCAACTTTGGTTAAGCATTTGGCTACCGAAATTTTGGCAGCACCTCCTCTATAGATATGACACCCCCGAGATTCAACTCGGCTCAAAACAACCAACAACAACCCAACAATAACATCAATAATCACAATAAAACACAATATAACACAACTAACCCACTTTCCAACATAATACAATAACTTCCATTCCGACTTCACATGTCCAAATCAATACCATCATATTCACATTCATTACTAGCTAAAATCGTTACAACGCCATTCGGAAGCTTTTCATATCATTTTCACCGAACATACATAAGATATACACAATATGTAAGTTTTCCACCAAAATCATAATCCATTCAAAACCTCCAAATTTCAACATAGATATTCACGACATATTTTATCATCCAATTTTATTAACAACAACCATACTTTGCATCTTACCACTTCCATTTCATATTCACATAAACTATATAAAATCGCATACTTTCCGACAACAACTTAACAACAAATTCTTCGTGTTAACTTAAACTATTGTTCTTCCATCTACTTCATAAGACCATAACAACACAATAACATACTAACAAAATTTAGTTCACCTTCCATCATCAACATACACCATACGGCCACACTATAATTTTCAACTTCCACTAATTCATGCAACTTTCATTTCTAATACAAATTCCACCATAACTACAACTAATTTACCACATAAAATTCAATTCATATTATTTCTACACCCACACACACTCACGGCCAACATGCACACACCCCTAACACACAAAATTTTCATGCTTTTCCTTCATCCCTACACACCACAACATAAACCAAACTTCATAACATAAGAATATAAATTAATTCTTACCTTTTCCAATTTTTTTCCACTTGCCACTAGAGTTATCCCCTTGCCAAGATAATTATACCAAGTTGTAAGCAATCTTGCACTTAGTAATAATCCCACAAGAAATGAATTTTGAACCAAAGGATTTGGCTCCAAGAATTTTCCTTCTTTTCTTTTCTTTCTTTCTCTCTAGGCCGTGCTCCTCTTCTCTTTTTTTTTCTTGATTTCTTTTGATTCTACAACAACTTCATGTTGTTTAGCATCTTCCAAGGAGTGAAAAACATAGAAGAAAATAATTTTTCTTGATCAATATTTTGGTCTTCATATTTTTTTCTCTTGGCCGTTTTTTTCCTCCTCTCTCTCTCTCTTGATGCTTCATGAATTTTCTAGGAGATAAGAATGATGAAGATGACTTACTTAGTCATCTTTTATGACCACACAAAATTTCCACATATGGCCCTATGGCCCACACACACACATGGCCATTTTCATATAATGGCCAACTTTCCATAATTCATTTTTTTGGTCCCAAATTTTTCCAACTTTCATTCTCTAAATTTTTCCTTATTCCAATCTTACCCCTAACACTTCATATCCACAAAAGATGAATATGCAACTTGTGCATTAACACAAAATCAACAAAACCGGAAATTAAAAGTCTTGTCCACACCTCGTCGCAACCAACTTAGAATATTCCGACGTACGAAGTACGGGGTGTAACATCCTTTCCCCCTTTAGAACATTCGCCCTCGAATGTTCAACTAGTCTCATAAAACATCATAAGGATCTCAGGTTAAACTTTTCCTTCTTACTCTTGTCTTAATCTCACTCTTACTATCGGCACGACCTTTCAAGTCGTATTACAAACACACATCTTATTCTCTTTCCATTTCTGGAAAAATTCCGGCAGAGTTCCCTCTGCATTTCTCACTATCTCAAAACCTGTGCACAGGAAATACCAACAATGCCTCACAGGGCCAAAATACACATATACATATCGTATCATCTCGCAGCCACACAGGGCTCCCAATATCATCAACTGTACAGAAATAACAAACATACCTCGTATGCCCAACTCAAACGGCGCCTGTTACACTTTCTTGTTTACTTTCCCCCTTTAGTCTTCAACTTGTATTTCGATCGCAAGTCCCATATCTTTGCCAATATACCTCCCTCACGCCCTTACTTACCTGCGTACTTTGTGACTTCCAACATCATCAATCACTTCCTTCTAGCCGGTGTCGTTCTTCGACTCGCAATCACAAATCGGGGTGAGGAGTCCCATCTCCTATGACTTGGCTCTATGGCACGATCTCGGAGATGAAAGAAGAGTAACCATCCTAAATGCCCCGTAGCCTCCGTTTATAAATGTGGCGCGCAACACACCATAAACAAGACTCTACCGACACGACTTTGCAGACAACCCCTAGGACGAACTGCTCTGATACCACTTTGTCACACCCTGAATCCGACAGGGTGTGATGGGCACCCGACCCTTACCTAGGGCCAAGCGAACCCGCAGACTCTCATAATACTCATAGCCATACTGGCCCACAAAGCATAACATAAGCACAGAGTGAAATTTTTTTTTTCGGAAAACATACATGCCTTTCATCTTTTCAAATCAAACAAAATCCGTAACCATAACGAATCTGTAAACACACGAAATTCATAACACAATGCATACTGATACACCGGCTTACATAGCCGTTTACAAACGGGCATCTCGTACACACGACACCGTCCTCGCAAAGTCTCTAACATAACTTCGGACACCATACAAACACACACTCGACCGGCGGCCTCCGGAGGAAATGGTGCTCGCCAATCCAAATTTTAACATTTTGCTAACATCATCGCTCATACGTGGAGTACTGCGCGGCATGAAACGCGGCCCCCGAAGAAAGGGGGTCGGTGCGGAATATGTCGAGTATGCAAAGCGAAAAATACGAGAAAACGAAATAAAGTATACCAAACGCGAGAATAATAGTCCCAATACCAACGCACTTACATCGACATCCGGGTCATACATGCATTCACACATATACCGCGGCCGGAACCCGGCGGCTAATATCATAATATATAAACACGCTACACATACACACATACCGCGGTCACACAATCCGGCGGTCATGTCACGGTCATGCGGTCAAGTATCCGGCGGACGAAATCACACGTACGCATGCCGGCCAAGTATCCGGCGGTCGTATGCACGGCCCGCGGTCAAGTATCCAGCGGACAATATCACACATACCGGCCCGGGACTCGGCGAAAGAGGTAATAACAATACACACGAGCAGAATCGTAAGTAGTCATACAAATATAATTTCTTTTGTTACAAACTCAACAAAACAACCCAAGCAAGCCATTCTTTTAAAAGCAAGTCATTAGTCGAGTCGGGTCTATTAGAATTAGTATACAATAGTTACAATCTTTTGAAATCGTTTTTATGTGTCAAAATGTATTATCGAACGTAGTAAAGTAGTTAAAACAATTATTTATAGCAATCGGAGCAATAGTTAAAAGTTTTCTTTTCAAAATCACACAAGTACACCAAACAGGGCGACATTGGGAGATCTCGGGATGCGTGGGCCCCACCTCGAGTCGGCGAGGCGGCGACATAATTTACAAACAATAGGCTCCCTACAGCCATCCACGAAGTTTCGGAGCGATCCGGATACGTTTACAACGATTACAAAGGTTTAAGCGTTCCTTTGGTCAAAATATAAGGATTATAATTCAATTGCGTTATTTGAATGAATAGTATGCAAAATCAAACTCGGCTTTCGAGAGCGGAATTATCCCCGAGGTTCCGATCTTAGCCTAGTAGGGCTAGGACATGCCAAAAGAAGGAAAGGGCAAGCTTTACATACCTTGATTGTGCCTTACGCTCCTCAAACCTCAATTCCCGTTTCGTCCAAAAACTGCAAATGGTCATCTTTACCGGTTACTATTCATGCAAGTTAACATTTCAACTTTGGTTAAGCATTTGGCTACCGAAATTTTGGCAAAGCACCTCCTCTATAGATATGACACCCCCGAGATTCAACTCGGCTCAAAACAACCAACAACAACCCAACAATAACATCAATAATCACAATAAAACACAATATAACACAACTAACCCACTTTCCAACATAATACAATAACTTCCATTCCGACTTCACATGTCCAAATCAATACCATCATATTCACATTCATTACTAGCTAAAATCGTTACAACGCCATTCGGAAGCTTTTCATATCATTTTTCACCGAACATACATAAGATATACACAATATGTAAGTTTTCCACCAAAATCATAATCCATTCAAAACCTCCAAATTTCAACATAGATATTCACGACATATTTTATCATCCAATTTTATTAACAACAACCATACTTTGCATCTTACCACTTCCATTTCATATTCACATAAACTATATAAAATCGCATACTTTCCGACAACAACTTAACAACAAATTCTTCGTGTTAACTTAAACTATTGTTCTTCCATCTACTTCATAAGACCATAACAACACAATAACATACTAACAAAATTTAGTTCACCTTCCATCATCAACATACACCATACGGCCACACTATAATTTTCAACTTCCACTAATTCATGCAACTTTCATTTCTAATACAAATTCCACCATAACTACAACTAATTTACCACATAAAATTCAATTCATATTATTTCTACACCCACACACACTCACGGCCAACATGCACACACCCCTAACACACAAAATTTTCATGCTTTTCCTTCATCCCTACACACCACAACATAAACCAAACTTCATAACATAAGAATATAAATTAATTCTTACCTTTTCCAATTTTTTTCCACTTGCCACTAGAGTTATCCCCTTGCCAAGATAATTATACCAAGTTGTAAGCAATCTTGCACTTAGTAATAATCCCACAAGAAATGAATTTTGAACCAAAGGATTTGGCTCCAAGAATTTTCCTTCTTTTCTTTTCTTTCTTTCTCTCTAGGCCGTGCTCCTCTTCTCTTTTTTTTCTTGATTTCTTTTGATTCTACAACAACTTCATGTTGTTTAGCATCTTCCAAGGAGTGAAAAACATAGAAGAAAATAATTTTTCTTGATCAATATTTTGGTCTTCATATTTTTCTCTTGGCCGTTTTTTTCTCTCTCTCTCTCTCTTGATGCTTCATGAATTTTCTAGGAGATAAGAATGATGAAGATGACTTACTTAGTCATCTTTTATGACCACACAAAATTTCCACATATGGCCCTATGGCCCACACACACACATGGCCATTTTCATATAATGGCCAACTTTCCATAATTCATTTTTTGGTCCCAAATTTTTCCAACTTTCATTCTCTAAATTTTTCCTTATTCCAATCTTACCCCTAACACTTCATATCCACAAAAGATGAATATGCAACTTGTGCATTAACACAAAATCAACAAAACCGGAAATTAAAAGTCTTGTCCACACCTCGTCGCAACCAACTTAGAATATTCCGACGTACGAAGTACGGGGTGTAACAGGAATGGTTTTGTACACACCCCCTTCGGAGTGGTTTTAAGGAAGCTTTAGAAAATATCACACTCCCTTCGGAGTGGTTTTGAAAAGTTTTATAAAATATCACTTAATAGAGTCATTTATGGAAGATTCAAGGCAATTCGATTACATTCGGCAAGTTACGGACGTTTGAGCATTTTTCCTACAAGTTAGGAGGATACTAGTTCAATTGCACCTTTGAATGAATAGTGCTCCATTTCGAATTGGATTTCGACGAACAGAATAACCCCCGAGGCTTAAATTCAAGCCTAGTATACCTAGGACATGCCAAAAGGAGGGAAGGAATAGCTTTACATACCTCACGGGTGCCTTATGCTCGCTTGAGCTCAATTCCCGTTTCGTCCAGAATCTGCAAATGGTCACCTTTACCAGTTACTATTCATGAGAGTTAGCATTTCAATAATGAGTTCATACTTGTCTACCGAAATTTCGGATCTCCCCTATAAATCTAACATCCCCCGAGGATCATCTCGGCTCAAAATATCAACAACAACAACCCAACAATCATCAACAACCATCATAACTATATTATGGCACAAAAAGTCCCCTTACTACATAGTTCAATAATTTTCCTCCAAACTTCACATAATCAAATTAATATCAACATTTTCCATATTCATCAACTACTTCAATATTATTCAAACATATACCAATAACATTCCATACATTATTCATGAATTCCACCAATTCCATATTCCATCCAACTCTTCCACAAACACAACAAAACTTCCAAATCACATTGCCTATCCTACAAGTTTATTAGCAACAATCATAATCCGCATTTAGAACCTTACTTCCATCATTATATGAAAATCATATAAAATTCACATAAATTCCCATAATCACATACAAGCAACTTCAATGCCATTTCAAGTCATTAAACCTTTGTTTGCATTACTAAGATCACAACAACACAACTAACAAACTAATTAAACTTGAATTCATCTCTCTTTCATACCCATAGGGCTCACGGCCACATGCCTTTTTCACACACACGTACACCATGCACACACACACCACACTTCCTTAATTCTCATCTACTTCTAATCATCATAACATATAAATTCATTCCATAACTAGAAACATAAGAATCTTACCTTTTACTTGAATTTTCAACTTTCCGCCAACGGAGTTCTTTCTCCAAACCAATTATACTACGTCGTAGAGCACCTCAAGCTTGTTAAGAATTCGCGAAGAACAAGATTTTGAACCAAGGACAAGGCTCCAAGAATTTTTCTTTTCTTTTCTCTTCTTTCTCCTCTTAGCCGTAGCCTTCTTCTTTTTTTTTCTCAATCTTTCTTGAAGTTTCTAATGATAATCATGAATATATCCTATGATTAATTCATCACATGGTTGGCACATGACATGGTCTTGGGCCTTATATGTTGGCCGGCCACCCTTGATGTTTTGGGCCTCAATTTTTCTTTTTTTTTTTTTTTTGAGCCCAATGGCTAGGAATCGTATTTTGCAAATTCCCGAAACAAATTTCCGAGATTTCAATTTTTGCCCTTGGCCTCTCCAATGTTCTCGTGTCAATATTTCCATAAGTAACGACATACACACCACATAAAAATCAAAGCATAGCCTTATTCTTACAAATCACAATTATGCCCAAATTTTCCGAATGCACAAAAACACGGGATGTAACAGATTCTATATGGGTGATTGTGGATATGCAACGCTTTATGTTAAAGAGATAGTGCGGCTCCACGGTGTTCCAGTATCTATTATCTCCGATAGAGGGACTCAATTTACAGCAAATTTTTAGAAATCTTTCCAAGAAGGTTTGGGGACCCAGGGGAGTCTTAGCACGGCTTTTCACCCGCAGACGGATGGACAAGCCGAACGTACCATTCAAACCCTTGAGGATATGCTACGGGCGTGTGTATTGGATTTTGGAGGTAGTTGGGAGGATCATTTACCACTTATTGAATTTGCTTATAATAATAGTGATCATTCTAGCATCCAAATGGAACCATATGAGGCTTTATATGGGCGAAAGTGCAGATCCCCAATTGGGTGGTTCGAGGTAGGAGAGACTAAATTAATAGGGCCAGACTTGGTCCAGCAAGCTATAGAGAAAGTTAAGCTCATACAGGATCGATTATTAATAGCTCAGAGTCGTCAAAAGTCCTATGCGGATAATCGACGAAGGGACTTAGAGTTCCAAGTGAAAGATTGAGTATTCTTAAAGGTGTCGCCGATGAACGGCATAATGAGGTTTGGCAAAAAAGGGAAGCTTAGTCCCCGGTACGTTGGGCCATATGAGATTGTGCGCAAAGTAGGCAAAGTGGTTTACGAATTAGATGTACCCCCTGATTTGAAGTCAGTTCACCCAGTTTTCATGTATCAATGCTTCGTAAGTGCATCGGAGATCCTTCTAGAATTGTACCAATAGATGATGTCCAAGTCACCGAACAATTGTCTTATGAAGAAGTCCTCATTGCCATTTTAGATAGGCAAGTACAAAAGCTCAGAACCAAAGAGGTAGCTTCAGTTAAAGTTTTATGAAAGAATAATAATAGAGAGGAAATGACTTGGGAAGCCGAAGAAGACATGAAATTCCGGTACCCACATTTATTTTCACCCTCAAAGGGGACTCAGGCTGAGACACCATCATCCTCAGGTATCTAACGCTTTTCTTAATGTATTTTTGGTCGTGTGTGGCCATGGTATTTGTTGTTGTTGTTGTATCCTTGTGAGGTGTCATATTTTGGGTTGTTGTGCAGGATGGTAGTGCCATATTATAGGAAAAACTCTGGCGAAATTTTTATAAAATCCCCGAGAACCTAACATTCGAGGACGAATGTTCTTAAGGGGGAAGAATGTTACACCTCGAAAAAATTTCGTGTCATCATATGATAGATAGACTAATGTAGGGTGAGACGAATACGGTGTTTCTATAAGTAAGAAAGGTTATTTAATGATCCTAGTTAAGATTTCAAAGATATTGGAAGTAAGAGGAGAAAGTTCGTTAACAAGGGCAAAGTGTATGTGGTGTTTTGGAAAAGCTCCATAAAGTACCGAGCTAATGCTGACTTAATGATGTCTTAAAGAAGAGTTGTAACTCTCCTTAGACTGGTAATGAAGTGTTAAGCAAGTGTCAAGAAGGTTC
The DNA here is from genome assembly GCF_029784015.1 of Lycium ferocissimum. Lineage (NCBI taxonomy): Eukaryota > Viridiplantae > Streptophyta > Magnoliopsida > Solanales > Solanaceae > Lycium > Lycium ferocissimum. The sequence goes on from NC_081351.1 coordinate 65,613,569, forward strand.
CATAAGGATTGGAGGTCGAACGAAACGACGGAAACCATTTCAGGGAAGTGGAGTTATAGGACCACTTATACGGTCCGTATAACTTTATACGGTCCGTATAAGGGGTCTGTATAACCCCCAGCAGGAAGATGATTTCCCTAATGTTGAACCACGGCCACTTATACGGACCATATAATGTTATACGGACTGTATAAGTGTCCGTATAACACCCGACAGGCTGAGTTATTCTCAAGTGTATAAATGTGATCCTACTTCATTATTTTCATTTTAACACTTCTCCACTTCTCTCCAAGTCTCTAGAACATTCCATACATTTCATATACAAAAATCCAAAGGATATCCAAGGCTCATATCACTAATCTAAGGGAATCAAGTATAAGGAAGGTCTTAGGGGTTGCTAGAGTCAAGAAGACTTTATGGATTGAAGCTAGGGTTTTTCTTCAAGTGAAGTATTTCCATCCAAGGGTTATTCCTACTCAATCAAAGGTAATTTTTATGATCATTTCATGTTATTTGAACTATCGAGAGGTTTAAAGACTAGGGTAGAAGAAGAAAGTAGAAAATGGAGTCTAAATGTAGCTTTTATGATATTTATGAGTAGTAATCTACATGTAGTCATGATTCCTAGTATAAAATGGATATAATATTGTTATGGAAGGTAATAATAGTGATGAAGAAGCATTATACGAAAATGTGCTAAAATGGGTATGAAGTTGCTAGTATGAGTTGAACATAGGGGTGAATATTGAAGGCTTAGTGTAATGTGATTACTTGAATTGGGTATTATGAGTCTGTTATGGATGTTATTATGATTGTTGGGATTTGTTTTGTGATATGGTGAAAGTTGACGAAATAGGGGAAATGCTGCCCCAATTTCATTAGGCTATGAATTATTCTAGTTTGAATTTAAGAGTGTCATTAAGGCCTAACCATGGCATGAATCCTTCTAAATGTAGATTATTCAAGCTTCAATGGTGAACGTTATGTTTGAACCCGTATTTTTGTACATTGGAATAATCCGGATTTAATTATGATAAGTTAAGGACAAAACTATTCCGGGATGCAAGGTCGGGATTTTTGACCTTCGATTTTATTTTGAGATATAAGTTGTGCATGAATTTGTTGGTATGGAACAATTAGAAAAATTTGGAACCAAAAGTGATAAAATTGGAAGTTGAAAATCATCCACTTCTCCATGTGGGCCGTGTGAGTGGATTGTGGTGCCCACACCATCTTTGTGTCATCTTTTAATTGGAACAACTCATTAATGTGGGCCAAGGGAATTGTACACTTCATTTAAGTGATGAAATATGACTTCTAGTCTTCATTCACTCTTTCCACACTTAGAAAAAAAAGGAGCAAAGCTGAAACCTCCATTTGAAGGCTCTCGGCCAGCTATGGGAAAAATCAACCCCCATTTTTAGCTCTTCCAAAATTATTCCATTGATGTAAACCCACTATTTTGAGGTCCCTAAGTAGCGTGGAAGCATCGTTGGAGCGATCAATCCATTATTTTTCATCTTTTGGAAACCCTAGGCTATTGGAAAGTTGAAGAAGAAAGGTAAGAATTCATTATGTTTTATGTATTGTGAGGGTTGTATGCTTGTTGTAGTATGTTATAATGGAGGAAAATCATGAAATATGGAATGTTGGAAGTGAGTTGTGGGTGTGGTGTTCTAGCCGTGTGTGTGTGTGTGTGTGTGTTGGGTTGTATTGAAGTGATGAATTAATGTTTAGTTAGTATATTATGATCATGGTAAGGTGAAGAACGATTGAGAATTATCCATATATGTATATGTGTAGTGTTGGTTGAAATGGGTCATATTATATGACAATGAACGAATCGATATCGCTTAATGTTTTAGTCGTAGTCGTTGTGAATTCTATGTTGGAAATGAATGTTTAATGGCTCAAATTGATATTGTGATTGTTGCGGACTGATTTGGAGATTTTTGTATATTTAATGTAATTTGTACGTTGGTGAAAATAGCATTGTTAGAATGTGAATTGTGGATACAATCATGATTTGAAAATGAGGAATAAGTTGAAGTGAGGTTCTCGGTTAGGGGGCTGTTTTCGGCTGAATTGGAGAAAAATTTGGGCTGTTGGAAATGTTGTATGAATTGCTTAGGATGTCTTTACATATTGTTGGTATGGGTTCGGGTTAGTAGGTGAATGTATAAGCGTCGATTTTGGCTTGAAGGTAAGTCGTCGAATTGAATTTATGTAAGTTGTTGAATAATGGAAAATAAAGCTATTGTTGTTGTATTGCTTTCCGGATTGGTTGTTGATGTTGCTAGGTTGGTTATTGTTGTTGTTGTTGATTGTTTTGGCCGAGTTGAATTCTCGGGGTAGCCTATTTACGAAATCTTTTGCCCAAATTTACTCGTAGAATTAAGGGCAAATTTGGAATATAAGGCCAAAAAGCCTTTAGCTAATGTTTGGCATTTTATGGCTTGTTTATAGATCGTGGGAAGCCCGAATCATAGGTTGGATTTAGCTTGAGTTTGGATCATATTGGAGAGCGGTTGAGGTATGTAAAGTAACCTTTCCTTTTGGCATGCCTTAGTTAAAATAGGCTATGATACGAGCCTCTAGGAAACTCTATTCTCGCAATCCGAGCTTGTCTATGATTCGCATGTGTTTCCTTGGTATTCTTGTGCTAATATGCCATAACATCTATCCTTATATCCTTGGAATTCAAAATTTGTAAAGATTTCATGAAAGCTGATACTTGGGTTTTAAAGCTTATTCTTTAGCGATTTCAAAAGTTCAAACGCCCATAACTTTCACAAGAAAGCTCGGATTGTTTTGAAATTTTCATAGGAGTTTGTATGATGTAGGATGAGTATGTTTTCCATAGGCGGGCCCTGCTCGGGTCTACACCCGTCCGTGGGTCTCGCGATGCCCTTTTATGTGATTTAGACAATTTTTGAAAGAAAATGTTATAATGATTATTCCGATTTCAAATATGACTATTTTACTTACCTTTTGGTATATTTGCGAGATTTCGAAAGAGAACTTTTGACCATCGCTCCGATTACTATAAAATAGTTATTTTAACTACTTTATTAAGTTTGATAATACAGTTTGACACATAAGGACGATTTCAGAAGGTTGTAACTTTTGTGTACTAATTCCGATAAATCTGAAACTTGTTTCAACACTTTCCGATGTTAGTAAATATATTTGGTCATCGGATTTTGGAAGGTATCTTAATTATTTATTTGCTCATATGCATGTGATTTTGATGCGGGATTATGATTTACAAGTTTGGTTTGATATGCTTTCGAGTGACATTCGGAGAAAATTTGATTTGACTATTTCCTTGGGTTGGAAATAATGGTACGCTTTGGTTATTCTATGGAGTTTGTAATAAATATTTGTATGCCGTTATGTGATATTGCCTCTGGGTATTTAGCTGCGGTATGATATGTTATGTTATGTTATGTGATATAGCCGCTGGGTATTTGGCCGCGGTATGTTCTGTGGTATTTCCGCTGGGTATTTGGCCGTGGTATGTTCTGCGATATTACCGCTGGGTATTTGGCCGCGGTATGTTATGTGATGTGATAGTGCCGCTGGATTTTGACCGCGGTATGTGGTGTGACACTGAGTCCTATGCATAATTCGTTTTCTTGGGAAAAATGTTATTAATAAGTAAACGTTTTGGTATTTTTTGGATATGTACTTACTTTCTGTACTTCCGCTTCGATTAAGACTCAGATTTGATATATCGTATATTTCTACTTTGCATACTCAGTACATATTCCCGTCACCCCCCCTTTCGTCGGGGGTGCGTTTCATACCCGCGAGTGTGCATGATTTTGGTGATCCGCCGGCCTAGGATTTTCATCGGCGGTCTTGGAGTGCTCCTTATTCCGAGCCTACCTTTTGGTATATACTTGTCCGTGGTGTATATATTTGTTTGCTCGGGGGTACGGCGGGGCCACCGTCCCGTCATATGATTACGTAAATACGTCTCGTTTAGAGGTCCGTGGACATGTTAGTGGGTTGTGCCTACTTAAATGCACGATTGTGTTTGTATCTGTTGTGTTTGGGCGATTCCATTCGCCGTGGCGGCTGTGTCGGCCCACATATGTATATATGTTGTTTGGATGGCCCTGTGTGGCCTTTGTTGGTATTTTCTATGCGCAGGGTTATTTTGGATAGTCCGTAAAACAAAAAAAACTCTGCCGAAATTTTTCTGGAAATTATACAAATTTGAATCACAGCCTTGTCGGCTTCTGTTATATACTTGGATGCGTTTGATATACCTTATGATAGTGTTTGATAGGTGTGTTTGGGTGCCCAGATCGGGCACTAGTCACAGCCTACGGGGTTGGGTCGTGACACGTTAGATAGTTGAGATGACAAAGAGGTATGTAAGGCTAACCCTTCTTTCAGTAAGGCATGGTTCCTTGGCTATATATATAGCCTTTCATGAATTCTATAATTTCCTCCAAATGATTCTATCTCTAAAGCTAATAAAGCTCATGACCCCCGATACTTTCCCGATTCCATTGCATCCTCTATATTATAGTTGATTCTCCAAGGATAGATGTAACAAAAACGATAATGGTAATGATGTTGATGATATTTATGGACTCTTAAGTATATGTGTCTAAGTATGTATGACTATTATGTAACACCGAGCTTATATGGCCGGGTATGATATCTATTGCGCGCACACCACTGCAGTTGGGTACGGATACCACTGAGCCTTGGTAGGGCCAGGTATGTATAATCACCGAGCCTTGTCATAGCCGGGTATGTGAAACTACCGAACCTTCATGGTCGGGTATGCTATGGATATGAATATGTATATGAATACGGATACGAATATGGATACGGATATAGATATATGTATATGTTTGTATGTTTGTACACGAGCACGCATTAGAAATGGAAGGTCCATATGAAAGACAAGTAAGTAAGTAATGATGATGATGGCTTTATTATCTCCCAATTCTCCCATCTTATGCTGTCTCTTATGTTCCTATTATGATGAGGATTATGCTTTACATACTCAGTATAATATTTGTACTTACGTCCTTTTGTTTGTGGACGCTGCGTCATGCTCGCAGGTGGCCAAGGAGGAAGGCTTGATCCATAGCTTTTTCTTATTTAGGGACTACTTAGGGGAGATCCATTTCATCTGGAGCTACAGCTTTTGGTATTATTCTTTTGTGTACATACATGGGAACGGCGGGGTCCTGTCCCGCCTATATGATGTTACTTGCTCTTCTTAGAGGCTCGCAGATAGTTGTATATGGTTAGATGTCTTGAAGCCTTGTTGGCTTATATTTTGTACGTCGTTTTGATGGCCTCGTCGGCTTATGTATATTGATGTGGGCATAGTTGTTAATGATGGTATAAATGTGTTATTGCCCAATGCATTTAGTATTTTTGATGTATAGCATTCATGAGTAAGCTATGTGGTCTACCTAGATGTGAATACGAATGTACGATAAGAGGTACCCGGGTGGGTTAGCACCGGGTGCCCGTCATGGCCCTCAGGTCGGCTCGTGACAGGACATCAGTATGAATAATGTACTGAGTATGTAAGGCATGAATAACAACATAACAAGAGATATGGAATATAACATTTGATAAAGAGAGAACCTGTACATCTAATTGCCTCTTAAGGCGAGTATTGTTAGAACCCGTATTTTTGTACATTGGAACAATCCGGACTAATTATGATAAGTTAAGGACAAAACTATTCCGGGATACAAAGTCGGGATTTTTGACTTTCGATTTTATTTTGAGATATAAGTTGTGCATTAATTTGTTGGTATGGAACAATTAAGAAAATTTGGGACCAAAAGTGATAAAATTGGAAGTTGGAAAAGTCATCCAATTCCATGTTGTGGCCGTGTGAGGTGGGGTTGGCCCACACAATTTTTGTGTCATCTTTTAAGTGATCCAACACATTAATGTGGGCCAAGGTCTTGTACTACTCTAGAGGGGGATTAAAAGATGACCACTAGTCATTCCATTCATTCTTACACTTAGAAAAAAAAATTGAAGATTGAAGAACACCACAAGGGGCTGTTCTCGGCCAAGAAAAAAAAACCAACCCCCATTTCTAGCTCTTCCAAAATTCTTCCATTGATGTAAACCCATTATTTTGAGGTCCCTAAGTAGCGTGGAAGCATCGTTGGAGCGATCAACCCACTAATTTTCATCTTTGGAAACCCTAGGCTATTGGGAAATTAAAGAGAAAAAGTAAGATTTGATTATGCTTTGTATGTTATAAAGGTTGTATGCTTGTTATAGTATGTTATAATGGAGGAAAATCATGAAATATGGAATGTTGGAAGTGAGTTGTGTGTGTGTGTGTTAGCCGTGTAGAGTGGGTGTTTGTTGTGTTGTGTTGGAACTATGAATTAATTCCTTGTTAGTTTATTATGATCATTGTAAGGTGAAGAACGATTGAGAATCATCCATATATGTATATGTGTAATGTTGGTCGAAATGGGTCATATTCTATGACAATGAACGAATCGATATCGCTTAATGTTTTAGTCGTCGTCGTTATGAATTCTATGTTGGAAATGAATGTTTAATGGCTCAAATTGATATTGTGATTGTTGCGGACTGATTTGGAGATTTTTGTACATTTAATGTAATTTGTATATTGATGATAATAGCATTGTTAGAATGTGAATTGTGGATACAAATCATGATTTGAGAATGAGGAATGTGAAAAGTGGGGTTCTCGGGTTTGGGGCTGAATTCGACTGAGTTGGAGAAAAATTTTAGTTGTTGGAAATGTTGTATGAATTGCTTAGAATGCCTTTAAATATTGTTGGTATGGGTTCGGGTTAGTATGTGGATGTATAAGCGTCGACGTTGGCTTGAATGCAAGTCGTCGAATTGAATTTATGTAAGTTGTTGAATAATGGAAAATAGAGTTATTAATGTTGAATTACTTTCCGGATTGGTTGTTGATGTTGCTAGGTTGGTTGTTGTTGTTGTTTATTGATTGATTTGGCCGAGTTGAATTCTCGGGGTAGCCTATTTACAGGGGAAATGCTTTAAATTTCGTAGAATTAAGGGCGAAATTGGAATTTAATGCCCAAAAAGTCTTTAGCTAATGTTTGGCATTTTATGGCTTGTTTATAGATTGTGGGCAGCCCGAATCATAGGTTGGATTTAGCTTGATTTTGGATCATATTGGAGAGCGTTTGAGGTATGTAAAGTAACCTTTTCTTTTGGCATGCCTTAGTTAAAATAGGCTATGATACGAGCCTCTAGGAAACTCTATTCTCGCAATCCGAGCTTGTCTATGATTCGCATTTGTTTCCTTGGTATTCTTGTGCTAATATGCCATAACATTGATCCTTATATCCTTGGAATTCATAAGTTGCAAAGGTTATGTGAAAGCTGATTTTTTTGGAAAGAATTTATTCTTTAACGATTCCAAAACTACAAACGCCCATAACTTTCTCGAAAAAGCTCGGATTGCTTTGAAATTTTCGTAGGAGTTTGTATGATATAGAATGAGTATGTTTTCCTAGGCGGGCCCGATTCGGGTCTACACCCGTCTGTGGGTCCCGCGACGTTCCCTTATGAAATTTTGACAACTTTTGAAAAAGAATGTTATAATTATTATTCTGATTTCGAATATGACTATTTTACTTATCTTTTGGATTTATGATAATGATTTTATGCATATGATTACTCACTACTCCGCTCGTGCCTACTATGATATCGTTCGCCGGTTCTGTTGTCGTGCGCATTATGATGTACTCTGGTGTTATGCTGTGTTCATGGTTCACCGAGTTCCTCGCTCGAGGGCCGGGTTCCACTTATATTTGGTGTGATGCTGTGTATGGCGATATGCTGTGTATGATATGTGACGGAGATTCGGAGATTTGAAACTTTACGGTGTTATCTTTGTGTTATGGCGCCATCGACGGCGGGCGACCATATTTCCTGTGCCCTATGCATGATTTATATTTTGAAGTAACGTTTTGATATTTTGGAAATGCATTTACTTTCTGTGCCTCTATTTCGATTGTGACTCAGATTTGTATACTACATTTTCTGCTTTGCATACTCAGTACATATTTCGTACTGACCCCCTTTCTTCGGGGCGCGTTTCATGCCGCAGTACGACGCACGGTTTGGTGATCCACTGTTTAGGACACCCTCTTCTCGCTATTTGGAGTGCTCTCTCATTCCTGAGCTTATATTTTTGGTATATATTTGTTCGTGCATTTGTATATATTCGTTCGGGGGTACGGCGGGGCCCTATCCCGTCATCTGATTCTCGTCCGTACGTTTGAGGTACGTGGACATGTTTGTGGATTGTGCCTACTTCCGTACGATTGTGTTTGTATATGTTGTGTTTGGGCGATTCCATTCGCCGCGGCAGCCTTGTCGGCCCGCATATGTATACATGTTGCTCTGTTGGCCCTGGGTGGCCTTTGTTGGTATTTTACGCGTGCGGGGCTATTTTGGATAGTCCGTAAAACAAAGAAAACTCTGCCAAAATTTTTACGGAAATCTGTATATATTTGAAACACATCCTTGTCGGCTTCTGTTATATACCTGGATGTGTTTGATATAATGCGAGGGTATAAGCGTTTGGGTGCCCGGATCGGGCACTAGTCACGGCCTACGGGGTTGGGTCGTGACAGAAGTGGTATCAGAGCGGTTTGTCCTCGGAATGTCCACAGATCGTGTCCAGTAGAGTCTTGTTTATCGGTGTGTTGTGCACCACATCTATAAACAGGAGGCTACAGGACATTTAGGATGTTGTCTTTTCTTTCTGATCTTAGATCGTGCGATAGGCACAAGTGTTATCGGGATGACCCTTTTGGACGAAATGTTATTTTCAGCGATGCCTCCGAGGAAGGCCACAGTTGCCCAGAAGGGCAAGTCTACAGCGGCAGGCGAGACTAGCCGAGCCCGGTGACTACTAGGGCTTGTGCTCGGATAGAGCGAGATTGTGCCTCCGACGGCTAGTTCGCTACGCCGCCGGTGTCGGAGGGATTTGGAGCGACCACGGTTGCGGCAAAACCTTTTCTCCACCGCCGGCTCTCGCGGTACCGGTGCTGTACCTCCGGTTCCCCGGCCCGGGGGCGGATGATGAGGACCTACAAGAGGCGGTTCGGTTGTTGACTCGGTTGGTAGCGGGCGAGGTCCCCGGACGGGGTGTGGGGATGATCGTGCGGACGAGATGCGATAGTCAGCGGGGCTCGTGATTTCTTACTTTGTGGGCCACCGAGTTCTTTGGGTCAAAGCCCGCATGTAGACCCTGGTGAGTTCATCCTATGACGGATGCGTTAAGGTTACCACTGTGTGATTAGTGCTTCGATAATGAGATCTTGAGTCGGTTGAGATGGCGTCATGTATGTATTGCACGATGTGGCGGAAATTGGTATGAGTCGTGGATGCTTTCCATGAGAGGTGAGGGTGCCCTCCCTTAATGGGGCGAGTTTGGGCGAGGCTTTTCGGCCCATTTTAGCCTCCGGAGGGCTATGGCGAGCCAAGGTAGACCGATTTACGTTTGTTATTAATGGCTAGAATGCGAGCCGAATTAATCGGGAGTACGTTTATAGGTTGAAGTTGATTCAGCGAAGATTTGGCCGAGAATGCGCCCGCGTATGTAGCTAGCGGATGCGTAGATATATAGTGGGGGCTGGATCGAAGTGTTTGTTGATAGTAATGGTTGGTGTTATTGTAGATCGTCGATCGGTGTATGGATATCGCCGCCGTAAAGCTCACGCCCGGGGTATGGAGGAAAGTAGGGGCGCCGTCTCGAGGTAGAGTTGATGACGGGGCCGGCCCGATGGGATATATCGTGCGGGTATTCTATTCTTCGAATGTGGATTTTCGATTTCGATAATTAAATTTCTCGCATAAAAGTTTTGTTTTCAAAATAGTCCTCCCCGATTTGTGGCTACGGGGTACACGCCCCGCGGGATTCGGTTATGCTAATGTTCTATTGTCAAAAGAATAATGTTTGTAACTTTCCGGGGGACTATTCGATGGGCGTAAGACTATGCTCCCTATGGTTTTATGAGCTCACGGTTGGACGATGATGTATGCTCCGGTTTCGAATCGGGACGAGACTACCCGGACCTCCGTGTTCCTAGATGTGTTCATGGGAGACGGCTTCAGAGAGTGTTTTCGTTGCCATTTGGTGCGTGCTTTCTTGCGGCCGTCGGGGCCATCGGATGAGAGAGAGCGTCCTGTTAGGGGTGGTGTACGGGCGGTTCGACTCGTCTATATATGGGTCGACCGATGGGGTTCATCTTCATCCTCGGTAGCTATGCGCCTGCGGGGCGAGGTACACCGGCATCGGCGGGCCGGGCGGGGGTCGTGGTGGAGTTATATATATATCCTATATATATATTATATGCATTAGCCACCCGACAGGACCAAGAGGCGTCGCCTAATGTCGTCACGGTATATTACTCATTTTCTCTCTAGATGTGTATGCATTGATTGATCTTTCTACCTTATCATATATTTCTCCTTGTTGCTAATAAAATTGGGATAGAATACGGAGTCGATAGAGCCTTTTGAGGTAGCTACACCGTAGGGGATTACGTTATAGCAAGTCGATTTATAGAGATTGTTCGGTGATTATCCGTGGCGTATTATGCACTAGGGCCGATTTGGTAGAGTTAGATATGTACCGAGTTTGACGTGATTATGGGTATGGATTGGCTAGCTTCTTGTTATGCTTATACATTTTATTTGATCAAAATAAGATAGTCCGTTTCCGGTTATATGGGGGTGAGTATTTACTCATGTCATAGAGTGGGCGGGTAATACGAATCGATCGCGAGGGGTAAGTTTATTTCATACCTCAAGGCTAGGAAAATGATCGATCGAAAGGGTATATTTATCATCGGTCCGTGTTCATGATTTAGAGATGAGAGGCACCGACTCTTGATTGCGGTCGGCATCCCCACGAGGAGATGGTTAATGAATTTGTAGATGTATTCCCGGATATAAGAGCTTCCGGGTCTTCCCCGAACGGGAGATAGAGTTTGCTATTGATTTGTTGCCGGATACTCGGCCGATCTCTATTCCCCGTACGGAATGGCACCAATTGAAAGAATTGAAAGAGTTCGAGAGAGATTTATATATATATATATTGGGGTTTTATCCGGCCCGACATCACCCCGGGGAGCTCCGGTATTATTTGTGAGGAAGAAGGATGGATCGCCGCGGATGTGCATTGATTACGTCTTGAATAAGGTAACCATCAAGAATAAATATCCCTCCCCAGGATTGATGATTTGTTTGATCGGGCATAATAGTAATTAGGTGCCGTAGCTTCAAGAATTTGGAGACTGGTAGCGCACTATCATCGAAAAAACGGGTACGAGACGAGTGCTATCGTGTTACACCCCGGAAAAATTTTCCGTTGGTACGCAAGCGGACGAACTAGTGATGAGTGCGAGGAGTGCGAGTGTATAATGTTTCATGGGCAATGTAAGTAAATGAGCTAGTAATGCATGAAAATGGATGAGGACGATTAGAACGAAAAGTCTTGGAAATATGAAAAGTTGCAGGTTTGAAATCGCCCAAAGGTCGTAAAGTGCAAATACGGACCGTAAACTGGTATACGGTCCGTAAACTGGGAGGTCGTAAACTGCCATGAAAAACTTCAACTTTCTGCCTACCGAGAAATGGTTAAATACGACCTGGTGGACGGACCGTGAAGTGATTTACGGCCCGTAAACCATGGTCGTAAATCACCATGCATGTTGCCAAGGTTTCTGTTTCAGCTTAAGCTTAAAGACGACCGCGAGGGACGGTCCGTAAAGTGGAATACGGACCGTAAACCTCCATGGACGACCACGGTTCCCCCAACATGATTTTCAAGTCATTAAATATAAGGACCAAGACTTGTTTATTTCATTTTCATCATTTCACTACTTCTCTCTAGAATCTCTCTCTACATTTATTATACAAGTTTTCAAGGATATTTGAGGATCAACAACACTAAATAAGTGGATCAAGAGTAAAGGAAATCATCAAAGATCACCCAAGCCAAGAAATCCAAATGGAGAAAAACTAGGGTTTTGCTCAAAGAGGAGTATTAGCAACCAAGGCTTATTCCTAAAGCATCTAAGGTAAGATTCATGATATTTATATGTTGTTTAAGGTATTTGGGAGTTGAAATACTTGGTCATTATAAGAGAATAGCAAAATGGGTTGTGAATGATGAATAGTGACGTTTTTGAGGCATAGTTGGAATTGAATCATGAATGTTGTTGGGTTGTGATATAAATGTGTTATAAATGGTGTTAAGAACATGAACTAGACACTTTAGATGAATGGATGAAGTTGGGCATTATGACCATGATTATGGGTAGATTAGAAGCAAATTGAGAAACCTAGATAGAGAGCATAATGTGTGTATGACTAATGGCCATTGTTATGATATTAATGAAGGTTTAAACGCTATCATCGGAAGGAGTCGTACGAGCATAGAATAGTGCGACAAAAAGGTATGTAAGGCTAACCCTTCTTTCATAAGGCATGGTTCTTGGCCAAATTCCTAATTCCTCTATATGAGTATGTTGTGCCTACTTGGTTGACATTCCGAGCTCATAAGCTCACGATCCCTGATATGTACTATTGCTTGACCAAAGTTCCTCATATGACTAGCAAGTCTATAATGTAGATGTAACGGTAGTGTTGATGTTAGTATAATGACAAAGGAAGAATGATGTCAAAGATGCCTACGAGCTATTATATGTATGGGTGCCTATGAAGGGCTATAATGAGTCCCCGAGCTCGCGATGCCGGGTAGAAACATGTGTATAAGAGCATATGTATAAGAATATATGTATATGAATATATGTCTATAAAGGTATGTATACGATTACGAAACGCGCGCACGCCTCTGCATGGTATGGACAACCCCCGAAGCCTTGGTAAGGCCGTTAGATACAACCCTGAAGCCCCGGTAGGGCCAGGTAGATACCACCTTGAGCCTTGGTTGGCCAAGTAGATATGAAACACCGAACCTTCGTGGTCGGGCACGCTATATAGAAAGCTATATATATGCGATATCTATATGAGTAAGAATAAGCTATAAGTATATGACATCAATTAGAGTACGAATATGTTAAGGCTATGCTATGTAAGTTATGTAAATGCGATGTATATGATATGATTATGTATGTGATATGAATGCGAATGTGCAAAACTTTGTAAAGGAATGTAGATGAGTGCATGTATGTGAGAACGAACACAAAAAAAAGGGGTACGGTTACCATTATGGGATACGGAAGACGATGTGTGCAGGTAAGTGATATGACGATGATGTTATTGTCTCCCCTCATATGCTATTTCGTACGTTGCCTATTATGTTGCTATATTGATGTTGATCATGCTTTACATACTCAGTACATTCTTCGTACTGACGTCCTTTTGTTTGTGGACGCTGCGTCATGCCCCGCAGTGCACGGGGAGAGACAGATTGGACTCATAGGCCGCTTGTTCGGAGAGATTTCATAGCGAGCTCCATCTCATTCGGAGCCGTAGCTTTTGGGTACTTATTCTTTTGTGTACATAATTATGGGCATAGCGGGGTCCTGTCCCGCTCATATGATATGTCAAACTCTTAGAGGCTCGTAGTCACGTGTATGTGGATAGATATGTCTGGCCTTGTCGGCCTATATTTTTGTATATCATCTTGCTGGCCTCGTCGGCCCATGTACGTTGTTGTGGCACAGATGCCCGTGATATGATATATGATGGTTGTTGTCCAATGGGACTATTACGGTGTATAATTATAATATTTGAAACGATTATGGCTCACCTAAGTATTATGTGATTATATGATGATGGGTACCCGGTGGGTAGCACCCCCTAGTGCTCGTCGCGTTGCCCCTAGTCGGGTCGTGACAGCTTCGTATTCTAATGTTGTCAAGAAGATAGAGTGTCAGACTCTTGAAGTTTATTTGTTCATACCTCGGGCGACTATGAATGATCGAGTAATGTCTTTTCCTGGCACAAATGCCCATGCCTCGTCGATATTCACGGGAATTCTTATGGACACTGAATCGGGTATTCTATTTTCTATGATGAGATATGTTTGTGATCATATTTATCGATGATATTTTTTATTCTCGGTCGATTGTTTCGATCAAAGAAAGATGTAAATGCATTTGCATTTCATTACGGTACTTGGCACACTTCGGCACCGAAATTATATGCTAAATTTTTTAAGTGTGAATTCTAGTTATCCTCGGTGGCATTGGGACATATTATTGGATACGGGTTTTATGGCTTCCGGTGGATACCCGTAAGATTGAGGCCGTAAAGAATTGGCCTAGGCCTATTCCGTTCTCCGACAAGAGGTGCGTAGTTTTTGGGATTGGCCGGTTATTAAACCGAGGTTCGTATTGCGAAATTTGCTTCGATTTCGAGCATGCGATGACTTTGACAAGTTCGACTCGAAGGGCTTCCGGTGGATCGATGCTTGCCTAGAGCGTATTCCTTCTTCTTTGAAAGAAGTTGACTACGTAGCTCCGGTTCGACACACTTCCGAGGGCTCGGATGGGTATGTGATTTATTGTGATGCCTCCGGTATTGGTTTGGGGTGTGTGTTGATGCAGCACGGCGGGGTGATAGCTTATCTCTTCCGGCGTCCACTCGAAAAAACATGAAAAGAATTATCCTACTCACGATTTAGAGCTGGCCGCGGTGATTCATGCTTTGAAGATGTGGAGACATTATTTATATGGTGTTCACGTTGATATTTATTCAGATTATAAGAGCCTCCAATACATCTTTAAACAGAAGGAGCTCCAACTTGCGAACAGGAGGTGGTTAGAGTTGTTGAAAGATTATGATGTTGATATTCTCTACCATCCGTGGAAAGCTAATGTTGTGGCGGATGCACTTAGTACCAAGTCTATGGGTAGCCTAGCGTGACGTGCCATCGGAGAGGAAAGAAATGGTTCGCGATATTCATCGGTATGGCTAGTCTTGGAGTTCGTTTGGCTATTCGGAGATGTTGGGGTTTTGTTCGAGGTATTGCCGAGTCCTCTATTACGAAAAGATATTAAGCGGCATCGGTATGAGGATCCTATTCCGCACAAGACGAGACACGCTAACCCGGCACGGAGAAGACTCCGTTTGAGATTTCACCGATGGAGTGTTATTTCATAGGGGCGGCGTTATGTGTGTACGACGTTGCGAGGGGTTGCGGCGATAGGTTATGGGCGAGGCACATTATGCCCGATATTTCTATTCACCTGGGTCGACGAAGATGTACCATGATCTCGGATGCTTATATTGGTGGGATGGTATGAAAAGAGATATAGCAGTTCGTCGCTCGTTGTCTCGAATTGCCGAGCAGTTAAGATTGAGCACCGTTTCTCCGGTGGGTTATTACGAGAGATGGAAATACCGGCGTGGAAGTGGGAGATCATTAATATGGATTTTATTACGGGTTTACCTCGCACTCCACGGAGGTATGATTCCATTTGGGTTATTGTTGATCGGCTGACGAAATCAGCCCATTTTCTTCCGGTTCGGACTACTTACTCAGCTGAGGATTATGCCGAGCTTTATATCAGGGAGATTGTGCGACTTCACGGAGTTCCCTTATCTATTATCTCCGACAGAGGTGCCCAGTTTACAGCTAATTTAGAGATCCTTTCGGGCACATTGGGGACACGGGTGAGTCTCGGTCTTAACATATTCATCCCGTCATCGACGGACGGGCCGAGCACACTATTCGTCATTGGAAGATATGTTGCGGGCCGTGTCATTGATTTCGAGAGGTACACCGGGACGATCATTTACCACTTGTTGAATTTGCTTATAATAACAGCTACCACTCCAGTATTCAGATGGCACCTTATGAGGCATTGTATGGCGAGCGTAGGTCACCGATCGGTTGGTTTGATGTTGGGGAGACCCAGTTGATTGGCCCGTATGTGGTCCGAGCCGTGGATAAGGTGAAACTTATTCGAGAGAGATTATTGGCACCAATTCGACGGTAAATCTTATTTCATTAAGGGCGCCGTCGACCTTTAGAGTTTCGGATTGGCGATTGGATTTTCCCAAGGTGTCACCTATGAAAGGTGTTATGAGATTTATTAGGCAAGAAAGGAAGCTTAGTCCGAGATATATTGGGCCTTATCGTATTACACACGGCCTCGTAAGATAGGCAATGTTGCCTATGAGTTAGATTTGCCACAACGATTTGGGAGCCGTACACATCCGGTATTTCATGTTTCTATGCTTTGTAAATGTATTGGTAACCCCCCCCCCCTCCCCCCCCCCAGTTTTTCGTAGATGATATTCAGGACTTACGGACTAGCTATCTTATGAGGAGCACCCTATAGCCATATTGGATCGTCGGGAAAGAAAGTTGCGGAACAAAGATGTGGCTTCATTAAAGTCATTTGTGGCGGAATAATAACTTGAGATAAATGACCTTTGCTTACGAGGAGCGGATGAAGAAGAAGTATCCTCATTTATTTTCAGAGCCTACAGGTAATCTAATCCTCTACTTGACTTTATTGTTTGATAAATGAATGTATTGTTGTGATAGTTGAAAAGGAAACTCCCCAAATAGTACGTATTATATGACCCGTAAGGTTAATCTAACATCCGAGGACGAATGTTCCTAAGGGGGGGAGGATGTTAGAACCCGTATTTTTGTACATTGGAATAATTCGGAATAATTATGATAAGTTAAGGACAAAACTATTCCGGGATACAAAGTCGGGATTTTTGACCTTCGATTTTATTTTGAGATATAAGTTGTGCATGAATTTGTTGGTATGGAACAATTAGGAGAATTTGGGACCAAAAGTGATAAAATTGAAATTTGGAAAAGTCATCCAATTCCATGTTGTGGCCGTGTGATGTGGGGTTGGCCCACACAATTTTGTGTCATCTTTTAATTGATCAACACATTAATATGGGCCAAGGTCTTGTACTCACTTAGAGGATTAAAAGATGACCACTAGTCATTCCATTCATTCTTACACTTAGAAAAAAAAAAATTGAAGATTGAAGAACACCACAAGGGGTTCTCTCGGCCAAGAAAAAAAAAACCCCCCGTTTCTAGCTCTTCCAAAATTCTTCCATTGATGTAAACCCATTATTTTGAGGTCCCTAAGTAGCGTGGAAGCATCGTTGGAGCGATCAACCCACTAATTTTCATCTTTGGAAACCCTAGGCTATTGGGAAATTAAAGAGAAAAGGTAAGATTTGATTATGCTTTGTATGTTGTAAAGGTTGTATGCTTGTTATAGTATGTTATAATGGAGGAAAATCATGAAATATGGAATGTTGGAAGTGAGTTGTGTGTGTGTGGTGTTAGCCGTGTAAGTGGGTGTTTGTTGTGTTGTGTTGAAACTATGAATTAATGCCTTGTTAGTTTATTATGATCATTGTAAGGTGAAGAACGATTGAGAATCATCCATATATGTATATGTGTAGTGTTGGTCGAAATGGGTCATATTATATGACAATGAACGAATCGATATCGCTTAATGTTTTAGTCGTCGTCGTTATGAATTCTATGTTGGAAATGAATGTTTAATGGCTCAAATTGATATTGTGATTGTTGCGGACTGATTTGGAGATTTTTGTACATTTAATGTAATTTGTATATTGATGATAATAGCATTGTTAGAATGTGAATTGTGGATACAAATCATGATTTGAGAATGAAGAATGTTAAAAGTGGGGTTCTCGGGTTTGGGCTGAATTCGGGTGAGTTGGAGAAAAATTTGGGTTGTTGGAAATGTTGTATGAATTGCTTAGAATGTCTTTAAATATTGTTGGTATGGGTTCGGGTTAGTATGTGGATGTATAAGCGTCGATCGTTGGCTTGAATGCAAGTCGTCGAATTGAATTTATGTAAGTTGTTGAATAATGGAAAATAGAGTTATTAATGTTGAATTACTTTCCGGATTGGTTGTTGATGTTGCTAGGTTGGTTGTTGTTGTTGTTGTTGTTGTTGATTGATTTGGCCGAGTTGAATTCTCGGGGTGCCTATTTACGGGGGAAATCTTTGCCCAAATTTCGTAGAATTAAGGGCAAATTTGGAATTTAATGCCTAAAAAGTCTTTAGCTAATGTTTGGCATTTTATGGCTTGTTTATAGATTGTGGGCAGCCCAAATCATAGGTTGGATTTAGCTTGAGTTTGGATCATATTGGAGAGCGTTTGAGGTATGTAAAGTAACCTTTTCTTTTGGCATGCCTTAGTTAAAATAGGCTATGATACGAGCCTCTAGGAAACTCTATTCTCGCAATCCGAGCTTGTCTATGATTCGCATTTGTTTCCTTGGTATTCTTGTGCTAATATGCCATAACATTGATCCTTATATCCTTGGAATTCATAAGTTGCAAAGGTTATGTGAAAGCTGATTTTTTTTTAAAGAATTTATTCTTTAACGATTCTAAAACTACAAACGCCCATAACTTTCTCAAAAAAAGCTCGGATTGCTTTGAAATTTTCGTAGGAGTTTGTATGATATAGAATGAGTATGTTTTTCATAGGCGGGCCCGATTCGGGTCTACACCCGTCCGTGGGTCCCGCGACGTTCCCTTATGAAATTTTGACAACTTTTGAAAAAGAATGTTATAATTATTATTCCTATTTCGAATATGACTATTTTACTTATCTTTTGGATTTATGATAATGATTTTATGCATATGATTACTCACTACTCCGCTCGTGCCTACTATGATATCGTTCGTCGGTTCCCGGGCCGGTTCTGTTGTCGTGCGCATTATGATATACTCCGGTGTTATCTTGTGTTCATGGTTCACCGAGTTCCTCGCTCGAGGGCCGGGTTCCACTTATATTTGGTGTGATTCGTGTATGGCGATATGCATGTATGATATGTGACGGAGATTCGGAGATTTGAAACTTTACGGTGTTATCTTGTGTTATGGCGCCATCGACGGGCGGGCGACCATATTTCTGTGCCCTATGCATGATTTATATTTTGAAGTAACATTTTGATATTTTGGAAATGCATTTACTTTCTCGTACCTCTATTTCGATTGTGACTCGGTTGCATACTACATTTTCGCTTTGCATACTCGGTACATATTTAAATGCGACCCCGCTTCGGGGTCGCGTTTCATGCCCGCAGTACGGACGCACGGTTGGTGATCCACCTATTTAGGACACCCTCTTACGTTGGAGTGCTCCCCTCATTCCGGAGCTTATATTTTGGTATATATTTGTTCGTGCATTTGTATATATTCGTTCTGGGTGCAGCGGGGCCCCGTCCCGTCATCCGATGATTACTCTGTCGTCCGTTTGAGGTCTGTGGACATGTTTGTGGGTTGTGCCTACTTCCGTATAGTTGTGTTTGTATATGTTGTGTTTGGGCGATTCCATTCACCGCGGCATCCTTGTCGGCCCGCATATGTATATATGTTGTTTTGTTGGCCCCCCGTGTGGCCTTTTTTTAGTATTTTGCGTGCGGGGAGTTATTTTGGATAGTCCGTAAAACAAAGAAAACTACTGTGAAATTTTTCCGGAAATCTGATATATTTGAAACACATGACCTTGTCGGCTTCTGTTATATACCTGGATGTGTTTGATATAATCTGAGGGTGCGTTTGGGTGCTCAGATCGGGCACTAGTCACGGCCTACGGGGTTGGGTCGTGACAAGTATCATGCTTGCTTAGCTCTTTTGAAAAGAAAAAACATTTTTCATACATATATAATATAATAGTGCTGCGGAACATGCAGCCCGATCCATAAATATTTTATATCATCATTATATATGTTGCCGTGGAACGAATGTCCCGATCCATTTATCCATATATCCCGTATCTGGGCATCCCACATCCGGAATGATATCATAGTATACCAGCTGATCTAGTGGTTATGCATATATAACGCCTCACCTTTCCCCATATCCCATATATACATATATAATATAAATAGCATACATGAGAGCCCAAATAGAAGCTACCACTTTATCGAAGTAACGTAAAATCGGTAACCTCCGATTTATTATGGAACAATCATCATCGTTATGTCTCACCTTGGAGGAACAAGTAACATAAGGTGAGACCAAAACAATGAATAAAATCAAGAAAGTCATGAAATAATCTCAACAATCTCATAATAGCTTCAAAGCCATAAACTTTGGAATCTTCAGAAATGGGATCATCAACATCATCATTATCTTCATAGAAAACATCTATCTATAGCATCATAAAAACTTTGAGAATCATGAACCTCTAGCTTTTTGGAAATAAGGACGTTATGGAAAGCATGTATGGATTAATAAGAAAAGAATCATGCCTTTAGAAAGAAAGGGACAGCCTTAACATACCTTTTCGGTCTCCTTAACTACTTAATGCTTATCCTCCAAAACTCGTAAATCTACATTCAAGAGAATTCATACTATTGTTTGGCTTATCGTCGTATGCTTATCTTAAGCCTTCAAATTAAATTCCTTTAGAATGTTGCAAAATTAAGACTCTCCCCCATTTATATCCCTAGCCTGAAATTACAATACCAACAACCAACAACAACAACAACAATACTAACATCAACCACATAATCATCAATACTGAAATACTCCATAAAATATTCCATAAGATGTTTATCTGATTTCTCAACCAACAAATTCATTATACGACTATTTAATAGCTCTATCTCGGTAAATAGACCTAAATCAATATTAATAAGGAGATATTCTTGCCTTATTCCCACCAGAGCCATAATATCTTCAATATTCACCTTGAATCCAAGACAAGATCCATCACAATACGATATTATGATCATAACTATACGCTATCCGGACCTAAATCCTGAAATTACACTTGATTTGGGCTAAAATTTATGAGCGGAAGTTGGGAGAACATTCCAGAGGTTTTGGGATATTTTTTTGAGGGGTGATTGGATGAAAATAAGGGATAAACCCCCTTTAATATTGTTTTAGAGCCGGTTTGCACCGACCCTTGGTCGTGTTCGAGATGAGTTGCCCAATCTTCCCTTCACGTTCGCGCAGGGTTAATTCTTGCTCTGGTAGTCTATCTTGAAATGCTCATAATGTTTGATTCTGACGTCGGATCGACGCACGGTTGGTTGCGTTGGAAACTAGACTTCCCGAATTGGCTTTTGTTTCGCTTCAAAACTCCTTATATACTAGGAGCTATTCCTTTCTCAAGTTAGACCAAGATTATCGTATGAAACCTTGCCCATCCTTTCCTCAAAAATCCAACAAACTTAATTTCCTTAATTCTCTTGTTTTTCCAATCCTTCCATGACCTATTACATGAACTTAAACCCTCATAATCATAAAGATGCGCATATAACCTTATATATCCTAGAAATTAACTCCAGTGTCTACAATTGAACAACTAATACCTACGAATCTCAACGTGTATCATTTAAAGTGAAAGAGGTTTTCTCATTGGCTTGGATCATCCATAGCCTTGCTTATCATACACCTTCTTACTACAAAATTTGGCACGGTAAGCTCCCCCTCTTGAGGCAATGCCCTAGTGACTTGTTCGTACTCATCATCCCCGAAGTCATCATCTTCCGGGTCTTCATTTTCTTGGTCACCCTCACATTCCCTTTCATTAACATCAACAAAACAAGGACCTTCAATTCTCACTACACATGTCCTTCGGTTGAGACACTCACTCATCCTATGACCAAATCCTTGACACTTGAAGCATTGGAGCTGTTTCGTAACTCCTTCTTTTGGCACATACTTTGGAACTCGTTTCTCTACTTGATCGGTCTTTTCAAAGGGCTTCTTGTATTCTTGAATGGTACCCTTATCCTTTTACCAATTAGAGGAAGAGGTTCCTCCTTGCTTGTTCGTGTCCCATGAACTTACGTACCCTCTCGACTTATTAATCTTGTCTTTCCTGAGACCCTCCTCTATCTTGATATCCACTTCAAGAGTTTCATCAATATCACCATAATTTTGGAGTCTCATTTGGGAAGCAAAATCTCCATTTAACCTAGCTCGGAACCGAGTCATTGCATTCAATGTACTCTCATCAAAATCTATTCTCATCTTCAAAAGTTGGAACTCGTCGTAGTATTCTTCCACACTCTTGTCATCTTGCTTTAAGGTGTATACCTTCTTGAGTTGCTCTTGCTTGTATCGTTCAGTGATATACTTATGCATCAAGATTCCCTTTGTCATGACCCAAACCAATAAGTCGTGACGAGTGCCTAACCTCTATTGACCAAGCACCCCTATACTCGTACCTGAAGCTCATTGAAAGATAGAGGGACCCATTTACGACTTATAACTGAACTGTACTGACTTATACAAGAACAACACCACGAGATATGTATCAAGAACCATTAACTATAAGTGTATGCATATATATATATATATATATATATATATATATATATATACACACACTAAGATAACAATGCAAGCTGACTAGGCTGCCATATGTGTTGTACAACAAAAGAACGAGAGCTGACAAGGCTACATCACATACCAACAACAGACAACTGCCTACAGACTTCTAACGAAATAGAAAGCTGTAGAAAGGACGGGACAGGGCCCCTCCATACCCATATATACATATAAATCTCAAAATGGCATACCCAAGATAGATTGTTGCTCCGGAGCAAGTGGAGCGCACTGACCACCGCTCTGAGGAAGTCCTACTGCGCTGGACCACCTGCCTGTCTACCTGAACCTGCGAGCATGAACGCAGCCCCCCCGAGCAATAGGGGAGTCAGTAAGAATAATGTACCGAGTATGTAAGCCATAAGAACAACAAGTATATAAGATCATGAAAGACATCTGAAACATAAAAGCTAATCTCAATATCTGAATGCATCTGTCGATAAACATCTGGGAGTATCTACATAACTCTATATAACTGAAAGTGCCTCTGAGGGCGTATGATATGCATATGTCATAATATAGTTGTTAGTGCTGAGGAACATATAGCCCGATCCATATATCATATGTCAGTGCCGAGGAACGTACGGCCCGATCCATATATCATTATCATTATCACTGTGCACCAGCTGATCAGGTGGTAATGCATATATAACACCTACCCCTTTCCCTATACCCTATATACATATAATATACGCATATATAATGCCTTCTGGTCATGGGTCAGTATGCACATGCATAATAAATGCAATGCATAAGTATAATAAGTAACTAGAAATCTCGGAGTGACATAGGGTCGTACTATCTCCGATGGACATATTTTGAGCTAACATCATCAATATAAGAAATCTCGGGACCTAAGAACAGAAGGAACAATCAATAAAGGGTATAGAATCATCAAAGACTAAAGTACTCCTAATGCTTCTAAGAGTGGAGTAGCATGGAAGCTCGTTCATTCGTTCATATTATAAGGATCATGCCAAAATGAAAGAAGGGACAGCCTTAACGTACCTTGAAACGTATCCAATCGTCCAACTTCTACTTCTCAAACTCGTAAGTCTACAATCAAGAAAACTTACGCCACAATTAGACCATTTACATCACTTGCTATCCAATTCAAGTGCGAAAGAAACTTAACGAATTTCGGACAACATCTCCTTCTCAAACTTCCGAATCCTTCAATTCCAAGTCAACCCAAACATCAACAGCAACATCAAAAATAACAATATTAATTCTTACATATCACAATATAATCAATTCTACTGCAAATCCTCTCCTAAAACAGCCCCTTGTCTCAACTTGACCCTTATTCAACTTACTACTTTCATAACTATATTTCCTTACTTAAATCCACTAAAACTCTTGATATCTAACTCAAAAACAAAGATAAGAATCATATGAATACCTTTAAGGGAAAAGAATACCAAGAATCAACTTCAACTCAAGCTTCGAAGCTCCACAACTTCAATGATTCCCTAGGATCAACCTTCTTCTTCACTAGCTCCAGTTCACGGGGCTCAGATCTTACTAAAACTCCTCTAATTTGATGGGAAAGGTAGAGGGGAAATATGTTAGGGTTTTATCTGGTTGGGGAGTGAAAAATAATGAATTAAAACGTGAGGGATCCATATATATAAGTGGGACAGAATAGTCCCAGCGACTGTGGGTCGACGAGCTGATCGACGTCTCATCGACACGTCGATGACCGTCGACAAGCTCCGTCATTCTGCCACCAGGAGAATCAGAGATGGTGGCATGTCGATGACGTGGAACGACGCCCCGACGACATGTCAACGGTCCGTCAAAGGGGACTAGTTTCCTGCCAGTTCCCTGAGTTGTTCCGACTCGCGTCGATTCGATTCGTTTAGCTTCTAGTCCTATCGTTTTGCAAAGAACGCATGCTTATACTTTGGTACACATGAGATAAGGCACTTAATATCTCAAAAAATCAGGTACGGATCTCCATACTAAGGGTATAAACCACGCATAAGCCAAGGACTTTCTTGCGACAGAAACGAGAGGTGTAACATTCTTTCCCCCATAGAAACATTCGTCCTCGAATGTTCATACAAGTCATGGGCTATAAAAATTTCGGCAGAGTCTCCCCTGTAAATATACTAATCTAACCTATACACAGCAAACAAAAATAATGCCAAATAGGGCCACATGCTAAAATATACAACACTATGGCCTCACACGACCAACCACAATAACTATAAATGAAACCAATACCTGGGGAAGACGATGACTCAGACTGAGCCTCCTGAGATGACGGAAACAAATACGGGTATTTAGCCCTCATTTTCTCTTCAGCTTCCCAAGTCATTTCTTCAACATTATTATTCCTCCATAGAACTTTAACGGAAGCCACATCCTTAGTTCGCAATCGACGAATTTGTCTATCCAATAGAGCCACTGGGGTCTCTTCGTATGATAACTGCTCGGTCACCTGGATATCATCTACTGGTACAATTCTCGAGGGATCTCCTATACACTTGCGGAGCATGGACACATGGAATACTGGATGTACAAAATCCAACTCAGAAGGTAGTTCTAGCTCATATGCTACTTTACCCACTGTACCAATGATTCTATATGGCCCAATGTATTGAGGGCTCAACTGACTCTTCTTGCCAAATATCATCACTCCCTTCATAGTTGAGATCTTCAGGAAACCTAATCGCTTACCTCAAACTCTAACTTGTGCCGCCAATTATCTACATAAGATTTCTGCCGACTTTGTGCCACTAGTAATCTTTCTCGAATCACTTTCACTTTGTCAACTGCTTGTTGTATCAAGTCTGGGTCTACTAACTGATTTTCTCCAACATCAAACCATCCTATAGGTGATCTACGTCTCCCCGTATAAAGCCTCATAAGAAGCCATCTGGATACTGGAATGGTAACTGTTATTATATGCAAACTCGATAAGAGGCAAATGATCATCCTAGCTACCTTGGAAGTCAATCACACAAGCTCTCAGCATGTCCTCAAGTGTCTGTATAGTACGCTCCGCTTGTCCATCTGTCTCCAACCCATTCTGAAAAGATTTCCAGAAGTTAGTTTTAAATTGCGCTCCTCTATTTGAAATAATGGATGTGGCAACACCATGAAGTCATACAATCTCTCTAAGATAGAGCTTCACATAATCTTCAGCTGAATAAGTAGTTTTGATAGGCAGGAAGTGGGCTAACTTTGTAAGCCTATCATGTATGACCCATATTGAATCATACTTCCGCTGAGTACGGGGCAAAACTGTAATGAAATCCATATTGATTACCTCCCATTTTCATGTCGGAATCTCTATAGCCTGTAATAAACCTCCACGCTTCTGGTGCTCTTTCTTGACTTGCTGCCAATTCGAACACTGAGCGACAAATTCTGCTATACCTCTTTCCATACCATCCCACCAATAGACTTCCTTGATATCATGATACAGCTTTGTTGTGCCCGGATGAATAGAATAACGAGAATAATGAGCTTCCCCCATAACCTGCTGACGAAACCCTACAACATTAGGAATGCACAATCTACCTCTATACCTGAGTACTCCATCTTCTGTGATCACAAAGGGTGTTTTTCTTTCTGAGAAGCTGTATCCCGATAATGAACTCAAAATAGGATCCTCGTACTAACGTTCCTTTATCTCTGCTACCAAAGATGACACCGCTATGTCTTAAACAGTAACTCCTGCATCACCTGAATCTAACAGCCGAACTCCAAGGCTAGCTAATTGACGAACTTCGCAGACTATCTCCCTTTTCCCTGGCTGCACATATGATAGGCTACCCATGGATTTATGACTAAGAGTATCAGCTACTACATTAGCTTTCCCAGGATGGTACAGAATATCAATATCATAATCTTTCAACAACTCTAGCCATCGCCTCTGACTTAAATTCAAGTCGTTCTGCTTAAAGATATACTAGAGGCTCTTAAGGTCGGTATAGATATCAACATGGACACCATATAAATAGTGTCTCCACATTTTCAAGGCATGGATTACTGCAGCTAACTCCAGATCATGTGTTGGATAGTTCTTCTCGTGCTTCTTCAGCTTTCTAAAAGCATCGACAGCAACTTTACCGTGTTGCATTAATACACAACCTAATCCAATACCTGAAGCATCACAATATATCACATAGCCATTTGTTCCCTCTGGAAGAGTCAAGACGGTTTCTAAGGTCAGCTTGTCCTTCAATAGCTGATAACTCCGCTCACATGCATCCGTCCACTGGAACTTAGCTGATTTATGAGTCAGCTTGATCAATGAGGCTGAAAGAGAAGAGAATCCTTCCGCGAATCTTCTATAATATCCTACTAGGCCCACAAAACTACGTATCTCCATTGGTGTTGTGGGCCTTGGCCAATTCTTTACAGTTTCAATCTTTTGAGTATCCACCCTAACACCTTCATCTAAAATAATGTGACCACGAAAAGCCACAGAGTTCAACCAGAATTTACACTTGGAAAACTTCGCATATAATTCTCTATCTCAAATAATTATAAGCACTGCACGTAGATGATCCGCATGCTCGGCCTCTAACGATGAGTAAACCAGAATGTCATCTATAAACAAAATTACAAATAAATCTAAGAAGGGTCTGAATACATGATTCATCAAGTCCATGAATATAGCTGGAGCATTACTTAACCCGAATGACATGACACGGAACTCATAGTGCCCATATCTAGTCCTGAATGCCGTCTTCGAAATGTCTTCCTCCTTCACACTAACCCGATGATACCCCGATCTTAAGTCTATTTTTGAGAACTATACTCCGGCACCTGTTAACTGTCAAATAAATCATCAATCCCTCGGAAGCGGATATTTATTCTTTATAGTCACTTTATTCAGCGCACGTATTCAATACACATTCGCAAAGAGCCATCCTTCTTTCTTACACATAATACCGGCGCTCCCCATAGTGATGTACTGGCCTAATAAATCCCTTCTCGAGTAAATCCCTCGATTACTCCTTTAATGTTTTCAACTCTACAGGTGCCATTCTATAAGTAGGAATATATATTAGCTGAGTAGCTGTCAATAGATCAATAGTAAAATCAATCTCCCATTCCGGCAGCATGCCTGGAAGCTCATTTGGGAACACTTCTGGAAACTCATTGACCACATGGATAGACTAAAGGGTTAGTGACTCCGCTTACACATTCTGGACCCGAACTAGGTGATAAACATAACCTTTTCTGATCATCTTTCTTGCCTTAAGGTAGGAAATAAACCTACCCCTCGGCCAAGCACCATTACCCTTCCACTCTAGGATTGGCTCGTTGGGAAACTAGAATCGAACTATCTTTGTTCTGCGGTCAACATTAGCATAACAGGAAGCTAACCAATCCATACTCATAATAACATCAAAATCAATCATGTCTAACTCAATCAAATCTTCCAGGGTATGATGATTACAAGCTATCACTACACATCTTCGATATACTCACCTAGCTATAACTGGATCACCAACTGGCGTAGACACCTCAAACGATTTAATCGATTCAGGCTCTATCCTAAACTTGCCAACAAAAATTGGAGTAACATATGATAAGGTGGAACCTGGGTCAATCAGTGCATATACATCGTAGGAGGAGACTGATTGTATACCTATGACAACATCAGGAGACGACTCACGATCCTGTCTACTATCTAATGCATAAATGCGATTCTGAGAACCGCTCGAACCAGATGCTCCACCCCTTTCTCTGCCACGTCCTGAAGGGCGTACAGATGAAGAAGAACCGGCTACGGACCCTGTAGGTTGAACGATGCCTACACCACCCCTCAACGGACACTCCCTCATCATATGGCCTGGCTAGCCACAAGCATAACAAGCATCTGATCCCCGTCGACACTGTCCAGCGTGTAATTTACCACACTGGGTACACCGTGGTAAAGGTGGTCTCACCTGGCCTGACTCTGGTCAATACTGAGAACCTGAAGCTCTGGAACTTTGACTCGCTCTGAAAATAAAAGGCCGATCAAATCTCTGGCCTGAAAACCACTGAGGTGCACTCCCTGCTAAATGAAACGGATACCGGGAATGCTGCTATCTCTTTCCTCCCCTGAACTCACCACCCATATCTAAAGATCTAGCCCTCTTACCATGGCCCCGGTAACGCTCACGCTCTGTCCTCCACTGACGCTTACCATCTTCTAGATTCTGTGCATATGCCTGTATACGAAAAATATCTATGCCCGGTTAGCGGTCGTACACTCATCAATCAAATATGGCCCTAAACCAGCCACGAAAGGATAAACTCTATCCTCCATCTCAGCCACCATAGCTGGGGCATATCTAGCAAATGAATCAAAGTATACACTATACTCCTGAACATTCATACTTCCCTGCTGAACATGTAAAAACCTGTCTGCTCGGGCCCGTCGAACCTCTGGCGGTAAATAATGATGAATAAAGGCGTCTGTAAACTCTCGCCAAACGGCTAGAGGGGCATTCTCTCCCCTAGATAGCTCCCATGTCTAATACCACTGCACTGCAATATCACGGAGCCTATAAGAAGCCAACACCACTGACTCGACCTCATCAGCGTGCATAACCCACAAAGTCCTCTGCATACTATCAATAAAGTCCCGGGGGTCCATATTTTGCCTCAACTTGGGGAACTCTGGAGGATCTAACCCGAGGAAAGTCTTAACTCTCACACTACCAGCTCGGTCTGCCTGATCAATACCAACACCCTAACGCTGAGCCTGAACGACTACCAATCTGGTCAATAACTGTTACAACCTATCTGGTTGTTATTTAATATTTTGCTAAACCATGCCCAATCAAGGTCTAGGATTATAAATAATAAGCTCCATAATGTGTTTTAAGAGTTAAGAGTGGAAAAAATTAATTTCGGAAGGATTTGAAAATTTCGGGCCAGAAAATAAAGCGGACCGCTATAGTGGTCAGTGGACCGCCATAGCGGTACCGCTATAGTGGCTTAGCTACCGCTGCAGTGGTCCACGCGGAACAGTAGCCCGAATTTCTTCACTTATTCTATTTTACTCTCTTTTATCAACAAAAGACTCTCAAAGGCTGCTCCTAGGGTTCCTCATGAAAGAAAAACTATTGACCCCAAGAAAAAGAAACCCTTCTAATTTCTTTTCACCACTTCCACTAACATTATCGCTCATGGATTCGGATATGAAGGCTAAACGGACGGAAAGCAATTGTAGAATCAAATATCTGTTCGTCAAAGAGGTAGGTTATGGTTTACTTTTGTTAGACTTTGATTAGCAAATCGTATATACACTTAGAGTTAACGGGAGAATGCATGCTTAGGTCTTTGGACACGGAGTTTAGATGGACGGACTTGTTAATGTGATCAAAATATGGTATAAGTATTGCTATGATAATAATGATTTTAAATGAAAAGGGTGTTATCGCAAGGGGATACCTCGTGTTTATTTTGGTTTAA